>NC_057798.1:629491869-629646918 GCF_018294505.1 Triticum aestivum
CCAATGCCCATCTTTGGTCCTGGTTCGTGCCACCAACCGAGACCAAAGGTCTCTTTTTAGCAGCCCAAATGGCGGGAAGCAAAGACCTTTGGTCCCGGTTGGTGGCACGAACCGAGACCAAAGGTGGGCATTGGTCGCGCTTGGTGCCACGAACCGGGACGAAAGGTCTGCATTGGTCCCGGTTCGTGGCACCAACCGGGACCAATGGCCTGCGCTTGCCAAAGCCATGGCGCAGTGGGATGTTTAGTCCCACCTCGCTAGCTGAGGAGCGGCGGCACCTGTTTATAAGCGCTGCTGCGCCCACCCATTTGAACTCCTCACTATTGCAGGCCTACTGGCCTAAACTTGTCTCTGTGCCTGTGGGCCTGCTGCGGGCTCAATCCTGGCCCAATAGGGTTTCTAGTCGTATTCAGGTTATGGTGGCCCAGTAGGTGGCATATTTTTTTCATTTTTTCTAGTTTTTTGTTTTGTTTTTTGCATTATTTATTTTCTTTTGTTTTTTGCTTTATTTTTTCAATTCTTTTTGCTTTTAGGTCACAAAAATTATAAACTTTCTGTTAGTGCCATTAGTTTTCAAATTTGAATTCTTTGAAATTTGTGTGAATCACTAGTTTGTGATTAACTTTACTGTAAAAATAGATTTTGGAGTAATTCTTTTTCCTGCTATTTAATATTACTGTGTTTTATCATTATATTCAAAAACATATTTTGTTATTTTAGTTTCAAACAAAAAAATTCTTTATGATAATTCTTTTTGCTATTAAAGTTTCTAACGAAAAAATTCTTTTTTGCTTTTAATGTTTTGAACAGAAAATACTTTGATAATTTTAGTTGCATACATTTTATATAATTTTAGTTTCAATAATACTAGAGGTTTATAAAAGCTTTTTAGTTGATTCCTTTTGTTATTGGAGTTTTATAAAAGCTTTTTAGTTGATTCTTTTTGCTATTGAAGAATATTATAGTTTTTTTAGTTGATCATAATAGAATATTTTAATTGATTATTTTTAGTTTATTCTTTTTGCTATTTGTTAATTCTTTTTGCTATTAGTTCATTCTTTGAGGTAAATGACCCTGAAATTGAAAGCACTACAAATGAACTCTGAAAAGGTTGAAAGTTGGCATGGTATGATCATTTCACCCACATAGCATGTGCTAAAAAGTTGAGAGAGTTACGGCAAAAACTGGATGCACTTCGTGTACAAAATGGACGGTCTCTTTCGAAGTGTGAGGGTTTCAGACGAAAACTCATCTATTACAAAGGGATTTCATTTTTTTGAACTTATTTCAACTCCATACTTTTTTTGTTCAAAATGCACCATTCAAAGCCACATCATCAATTTTCAACCCTTTCTGACTTCATTTGGTATTTTTCATGCATTTACTGATTTTTTTGAGCTAAATGACCCTTAAATTGAAAAGCACTACAAATGAACTCTGAAAAGGTTGAAAGTTGGCATGGTATCATCATTTCACCCACATAGCATGTGCTAAAAAGTTGAGAGGGTTACGGCAAAAACTGGATGCACTTCGAGTAAAAAATGGACATTCTCTTTCGAAGTATCAGGGTTTCACACGAAAACTCATCTGTTACCAAGAGATTTCATTTTTTTGAACTTATATGAACTCCATACTTTTTGTGTGTTCAAAATGCACCATTAAAAGCCACATCATCAATTTTCAACCCTTTCTGACTTCATTTGGTATTTTTCATGCATTTACTGATTTTTTGAGCTAAATGACCCTAAAATTGAAAACCACTACAAATGAACTCTGAAAAGGTTGAGAATTGGCATGGTATCATCATTTCACCCACATAGCATGTGCTAAAAAATTGAGAGGGTTACAGCAAAAACTGGATGCACTTTGTATACAAAACGGACAATCTCTTTCGAAGTATCAGGGTTTCGGACGGAAACTCATCTGTTACAAAAGGCATTTCATTTCTTCACATGTAACTGCAGTGATATTCTAGATCAAAGGCATCATCATAATAGTTGTGGAGAGAAAGTCTTCACTTTTTCTTCACTTGTGTCCTTTGCTTATTGCGCCGTAACCATGGATAATCTTCATTATTTAACAGGGTCTTTGGGTCAGCCTTGACTTTGAAGGGACAAATTTCATGAAACTTTTCATAATCTTCAGACATGTCTGTCTTGCCATCCAATCCCACGATGTCTCTTTTTCCTGAAAGAATTATGTGGTGCTTTGGCTCATCGTATGATGTATTCACTTCCTTATTTTCTTTTTCTCGGTTTGGTAGACATGTCCTTCACATAGAAAACCTGCGCCACATCTTTGGCTAGGACAAATGGTTCTCCTCTATACCCAAGATTGTTCAGATCCACTATTGTCATTCCGTACTGTGGGTCTACCTGTACCCTGCTTCCTGACAGATTGACCCATTTGCATTGAAACAAAGGGACCTTAAAATCATGTCCATAGTCAAGTTCCCATATGTCCACTATGTAACCATAATATGTGTCCTTTCCCCTCTTGGTTGCTGCATCAAAGAGGACACCACTGTTTTGGTTGGTGCTCTTTTGATCTTGGGCGATCATGTAAAATGTATTCCCATTTATCTTGTACCCTTTGTAAGTCAATACAGTCGAATATGGTCCACTGGCCAACGAGTACAACTCATCAGAAACAGTGTTGTCACCCTTGAGACGTGTTTGCAACCAACTGCCGAAAGTCCCGATGTGTTCACATGTATCCAGTCGTCACACTGCTCTGGGTGTTTGGAGTGCAGAATGTTCTTGTGTTCATCGACATACATGGGTCACTGTCGGTGTCAAAACCGGCGGATCTCGGGTAGGGGGTCCCGAACTGTGCGTCTAGGCGGATGGTAACAGGAGACAAGGGACATGATGTTTTACCCAGGTTCGGGCCCTCTTGATGGAGGTAAAACCCTACGTCCTGCTTGATTGATATTGATGATGTGGGTATTACAAGAGTAGATCTACCACGAGATCAAGGAGGCTAAACCGTAGAAGCTAGCCTATGGTATGATTGTTGTTCGTCCTATGGACTAAAACCATCCGGTTTATATAGACACCGGAGAGGGCTAGGGTTACACAGAGTCGGTTACAATGGTAGGAGATCTACATATCCGTATCGCCAAGCTTGCCTTCCACGCCAAGGAAAGTCCCATCCGGACACGGGACGAAGTCTTCAATCTTGTATCTTCATAGTCTTGGAGTCTGGCCGATGATGATAGTTAGGCTATCCGGACACCCCCTAGTCCAGGACTCCCTCAGTAGCCCCTGAACCAGGCTTCAATGATGATGAGTCCGACGCGCATATTGTCTTCGGCATTGCAAGGCGGGTTCCTCCTCCGAATAATTCATAGAAGATCATGAACACCAGGATAGTGTCCGGCTCTGCAAAATAAATTCCACATACCACCGTAGAGAGAATAATATTTACACAAGTTCAATCTGCTGACGTATTTTGTGGCGTGACGTCACACCACCACCAAGCCTTTACTCGAATTGTTTTTATTGTACCACCTCAGCGCGTTTAGCGAAGCGATTTCCTTGGCATGTCTTGTCGAAGCAGAGATCGTGTTCCCCTTATTCCGGGATTCCCATTAATATGAACGTGGGTAACCCAACCGCGCCATTGATTGCGGCTCTTGGGAGATAAGCGAGTTTTATCAGGCCGGTGGGGACGCATGGTTTCGTCTGCCCATATAAGGTGATAAAGATCCACCCTTTTACCAACGCCTTCTTCCTCCTTTGCTTATCCATCTCCGCGAACTCGAGCTCCAGCGCCCAAGTCCGCACATCTTACCTCAACCTTCTCCAACTATGTCCGGAGCGAGAGGCAAGTGGATGGCCTCCTCCATTACGGAGGGGAACATCAAGAAGCTGCGCAGCGCCGGATATCTGTCCAGCGACATCGCGCACCGGCTCCCCGACGAGGGGCAGCTCATCCCCACCCCCGGTCCCCATGAGAGGGTATTATTCCTTTCCCATTTCCTCCGCGGACTGGTCTTCCCACTCCATCCCTTTGTCCGGGGGCTCATGTTCTACTACGGCCTGGATTTCCATGATCTGGCCCCGAATTTCATCCTAAACATCTCGGCGTTTTTCGTCGTGTGTGAGGCCTTCCTCTGCATCCAGCCCCACTTCGGCTTGTGGCTTAATACCTTCAGTGTCAAGCCAAAGGTTGTGAAGGGCAGCCAAGCGGAGTGCGGAGGCGCCATGGTGGGCAAGATGCCCAACGTTACTTGGCTCGAGGGCACCTTCGTGGAAACCATTAAGGGGTGGCAATCGGGGTGGTTCTACATCACCGAGCCGCGTGACCCTAAATGGGCAGCGGCCCCCGAATTCAGATCTGGCATCCCCATACGACTCACCTCCTGGAAAGAGAGTGGCCTGACATGGGGTGATTCGGAGGAGCTGACCGGACTCCAAGCCTGCATCCAAAAGCCAGTGAACAAGAAGCTCAAGCTTGTCAACGTAGTCCAGGTCATGCTCATCCGCCGGATTCTCCCGTGCCAACAACGGGACTTCAATATGTGGGAGTTTGATTCGGCGCAGCACCAGACTTTGAGCAGGCTCTTCGACACTACGTACGAAGAGGCCTGGAGGGTGCTGTTTAAGGGCGCCGAGGCTCCCGCATCCGCTACCGAAGATCGCGGATTCAGCTCGCAGCATCCGGCTAGCGAGGTAAGCGATTTTACCCTTTACGGGACACTTGTTTTCCATAGTTTGACTCTATGCGGGATCTGAACTCCCTCTCCTTTGACAGGACTGGCTGAAGAAGGCCGAGCGGACTAACTGTCCGGCCCCTTTGCCAGAAGACCCAGCGAACGCCCGCTTAATGGGGCTGCTAGTTCCGGCACCCCACGTGGTGCCGGAGAAGAAGGCCAAGAAGAAGGCCACGGGCACTCGAAAGAGTTCCCGTTTTCAGGTGTCATCGGACTCATCGTCCGATGGCTCCGAGGCGGACTCCCCCCACATAGGCGAGGAGGAGAAGAAAGAGGCCTCTCCCCCAGCGGGAGGAGGGAAGAAAAGGAAGGCCTCCCCAACAAGGGAGGCCTAAGGGTCCAAGAAGGGAAGGACTCTTCCCCCGGACTGCTCTGCCAACGCCGGCAACGACGACGAAGACTGGCCTTCAAGGGCCAAGCCCCTGGTGAGATCGTAAGTATCCGGACTCCCGAATAACTTCATGATTTTTCTTTTCGCCACATGGTGTCTTTCTAATGCCACATACAACCCCGCAGTCCGCCCAGGGATGATCTTCTCGCTTCGTCGAGCGGGTCCTTGGGTGCGTCAGATATGGATTCCCTTCCGACCGCCTCCACCCCCCGTGATGCGGACGATGCCGAGGTGGAATCCCGGGAGGGGACCCGCCAGGAGGAGGAGGCCCCAGAGGTGCCGCAGGGCAACCTCCCGGACTTTGCACCGGACTCCGCACCAGAACCTGTAGTGGTTCTGGAGTCCGGCGGGCGGCCCCTTCGTAAGAAGGGCAAGACCGTGACGCCGGCAGCCTCCATCCACCCGGAGGCGCCGGATAGCTTGCTGGAGGCGCTCAATGGCGCTTCCATCGAAGAGGAACACCGCACCGTCATGAGTGCGGTGATTCAGAAAGTTTAGCTCGCCAAGAGCGGGCTGACCGAAGCCTGCAGCAGCCTTCTAACAGGCTTTGAGGTAAGAATTTTGATATATGTAAAATAGTACCGCATAGACAGTATCCCCTGATGCTCGGTTCGGTGTTCGGAAAGAAAAGCCAGACTGAGGATCTAAAAAGATATAAGCAGGAGTCATAAAAAATATGTCAATATGGGGTTGAGGCTGTGCTGCTGACCTCTGCCGCACTGACTGCGAAGGTCAATAGTTTGAAGCAAAGCCTCGAGCGGTCCGAGAATGAGCTCGGCCATGCCAAGAAGCAGCTCGAGGACAAGGAAGGTGAGTAACACCTTATTAAAGTTGTACCTTACAGAAAAGGATTTGGTTGCAAGAAGAATGACAAGGATAACGTGGGTATTGCAGGGGCCACGAACGAGGTGGCGACCCTGAAGGAGGCGGTGTCCGCGGCCGAACGTAATGTGGCCACGGAGCGCACCGAGCGAGATAAGTAGGAGGCGCGGGTGGCGGAGGTACAGCAAGAGCTCCAGGCTCTCGTGGAAAAACATGAGAGTTTGGAGCGCGACTCGAAGACTTGAGAGTCCGAGCTTGCATCGGCTCTTGAGAGTGCCAAAGCCGCTAAGGCCGAAGCCTACAAGGCCCTCTAGGAAATCGAGGCGTTGAAGAAAATAGCGGCGGGTAAGGCATGTTTCATGCAAAGCAAGCATGTGAGTGTGAATTACCTATCACTTACCCGAATTCAGAGCTCTCCAGGAGCGTTCGCAGATCTGCCCCGCAGCGTGTCCGATGATGCCGCTTTCTATAGGGCCGAGGAGGGGAGCTCGATGGAGAAGGTCTTCTGGTCTCAATATGCTGAGGCCGGACATCCGGTGCCCCTTAGCGACCAGCTGAAGTAGCTGGTTGAGCTCCACAAGGTGGCCGAACAAGCCATGAAGGGCCTCATAGTTCGGCTGTGGCCTAATGAGGCCATGCCTGGGAGCTACTTCGGCCTGGTGCGGCGGCTGGTGGATGCTTGTCCATGGGTTGAAGTCATCAAGCACTCCGCCTGTATTGAAGGTGCCCGTCGGGCCCTTGCCCGCGCAAAGGTGCAATGGGGCAAGATGGATGCTGAGAAGCTTGTGACGGACGCGCCACCGCCGGGCAAGGAGTATCGCACACCCGAGATGTATTATAAGAGTTTCCTGAAGGGTGCCCGCATTATTGCGGGTGAGTGCTCCAAAGATGTAATATTTGAGTAGACTCACATTTTGTTATCCTGTGCGCTGAAAACTTTGTTCATATGCGCTAAGCAACGCTTGTTAATTTAAAATATTACCTTCTGTGCAGCCGTTTATCAAATCTGAGAGATGGCAAGTCGTCGGCTTCAGCCCCCATGCCACGAGTGCTGGGGTGTTCGGGATAAATTTCAGAACTCTTGTTCCCATTTTTGGGTCCATCTAGGGAGGCGCTTAACACAACGAATGAGGCACCCGGACTTATAATGCTTGAACACTCTCACTTAGCCATAGAATTCTATAATTTTAAATTTCGCTGAAGCCCCTAGTGTTCGGAAGGCCGAATTTGGGGCGCTATCCACGCCTGGGCCGGACAAAGCCGGTTCCTCGCTCTAAGCGGCATAATTCTTTAGGGACTCGAAAAAAACTTCTCGAACAGCGACCGGCTCTCGCCTCATCATGACGGTCAGTTTTAGCTTTCTCCACAGAGGCGCTCGCCCAGCTCAACTGGGGCGCAATCGCAGTGGTTCTCCCAATGCTACCTTAGCCGATACAATGGAACGTAAGGTACCAAAACATGGGAGCCGGGCAAACCCAACTATTGACCCAAGTCATGATTCGGAGCCGATGCATATAATGCTATAAGTTCGGGGTGCCGCACTTGTGAAAGTGTTCAGACTTATCACACCATGATGCGGGAAACATAAGCCCCTGGTGTATTTAGCCGTACCAAAGTGTACGGATGCAACATGTCATAGATGAACATATGTATAAGAAACAAATGCAATTATAAGCAAAAAGGTGCTGCATTGTTTATTCAAGAAATACTGCCATGAATGCAGAACGATACAAATAGTGCGGTAACCAAGAGATGGGACTATTAAACATGTCCCCCTCCAGGGGTAGGCTGCGGAATGGTGTATAAAACAGATTTAATGCTCGTAATGGAGACCACCTGGATATTCGTCGTAGCCTTTCTCCTTCCCTGGCTGTTGCATCGTGAGTTCGGCAGGTCTACTGCCGGACAGGGCCTCTGATGAACGGAGTCCTGTGGGTAAAAAAAAGAAAAAGAGAAAAAAAAGAACGACACACTTGAGAGCCCCTGGTGTGGTTAAGCCGCATTCTGGGCCTATCGTGGTCGTGCCCCTCCCCCTATGCCCATGGTATCTCCAGAGTGTAATGATGTACGCGAAGGACCGGTCTTGCAATTTTGCAGGGGCTGGGGTTGGGGCCGCATTGCTACCCGTGCTCAGAACATGGTAGGTGGTCTTGTTGTAGGTTACTCCGGGCGCGTTTAGCCGTGTCCGGTCGCTTAACGGCCGGACTCGAGAATTGCCTTAAGAGGCTGCACTGTACTTCTGCCGCGAGAGCCGCTGTATGTTCCTCCGTTCGGAGAGAGCATTCAGTGTTTCCGTTGACCATGATGACTCCTCGAGGGCCTGGCATCTTGAGCTTGAGGTATGCATAGTGCGGCACTGCGTTGAACTTTGCAAACGCGGTACGTCCGAGCAGAGCATGATAGCCGCTGCGGAACGGAACTATGTCAAAGATTAACTCCTCACTTCAGAAGTTATCCGGGGATCCAAAGACCACTTCCAGTGTAACTGAGCCTGTACAATTGGCCTCTACACCCGGTATGACGCCTTTAAAGGTCGTCTTTGTGGGTTTAATTCTTGAGGGGTCTATGCCCATTTTGCGCACTGTATCCTGATAAAGCAGGTTCAGGCTGCTGTCGCCGTCCATCAGGACTCTGGTGAGGTGAAATCCATCGACGATTGGGTCTAAAACCAACGCGGCGAATCCGCCGTGGTGGATGCTGGTGGGGTGGTCCCTTTGATCAAAAGTGATCGGGCAGGAGGACCATGGGTTGAACTTCGGGGCGACTGGCTCCATCGTGTATACATCCCTGAGTGCACGCTTCCGCTCCCTTTTGGGTATGTGGGTTGTGTATATCATGTTCACCGTCCGCACTTGTGGGGGGAAACCCTTCTGTCCTCTATTGTTCGGCGGTCGGGTCTCTTCCTCGTCATCGCTATGCAGCCCCTTTGTCGTTGTTTTCGGCAATTAGCTTGCCTGCCTGCTTGAATACCCAACAGTCCCTGTTGGTGTGGTTAGCTGGCTTTTCGGGGGTGCCGTGTATCTGGCACGAGCGATCGAGTATTCGGTCCAAATTGGACGGACCCGGAGTAGTTCTTTTGAATGGCTTTTTCCGCTGACCGAGTTTAGAGCCTCTGAATCCGGCATTGACTGCCGTATCCTCATTATTGTCGCCGTTAATGCGGCGTTTGTTCTTGTTGCGATGTGACCTGCCATTGCGGTCCTTGATATCCGGACTGCCAGAGTTTTTGCTGAGGTTGTTGCTGCGGGCTAGCCAACTGTCCTCTCCCGCGCAGAAGCGGGTCATGAGTGATGTGAGGGCTGCCATGGATTTCGGGTTTTCCTGTCCCAGGTGCCGGGCAAGCCACTCATCGCGGATGTTATGTTTGAAGGCCGCGAGGGCCTCCACATCCGAACAGTCGACAATTTGATTTTTCTTAGTTAAGAACCGTGTCCAGAATTGTCTAGCCGATTCGTTTGGCTGCTGAATTATATGGCTTAGGTCGTCAGCGTCTGGTGGTCGCACATACGTGCCCTGGAAGTTATCAAGGAATGCGGCTTCCAGGTCCTCCCAACACCCAATTGATTATGCTGGCAAGCTGTTGAGCCAATGCCGAGCTGGTCCTTTAAGCTTGAGTGGGAGGTATTTGATGGCGTGAAGATCATGACCGCAGGCCATGTGGATATGAAGGAGGTAGTCTTCGATCCAAACCGCGGGGTCTGTTGTGCCATCATAAGATTCAATATTCACGGGTTTAAACCCTTCGGGGATTTGATGATCCATTACTTCATCTATGAAGCATAGTGGGTGTGCGGCGCCTCTGTATTGGGCTATATCACGACGAAGCTCAAAAGAGCTTTATCTACTGTGTTCGGCCCGGCCGGACTTGCTGTGTCCGGCGCGACGGTTGTCGTCACGTATCATGGGGCGCCCACGCGATCCGTAGATCGATCTTGATTGTCTTGCCTTATCCTCCAATATATCTCGCAAGTCCAGAGTGTTCCCCTGTGGCCTTGTGCTCTTCGAGCGATGCCGGGGTACGGTTCTAGTGGAGGGCCTAGAGGCCTCTCTGTCGTGGCCACGGGGTGGTCGGTTAGCCGTATTGTGCGCTGGTGATGCAGGTTTATATGCCTCCTCCTCTAATCGGGGGAGCAGCTTGCGTTTGGGGTAGCTTTTGGAGGGGCGTTCGAGCTCATGCTCTTCGGCCGCAAGGACTTCAGTCCATCTGCCGGCTAGCAGATCTTGATCAGCTCTAAGATGTTGCTGCTTTTTCTTGAGGCTGTTTGCCGTGGCCATAAGCCTGCGTTTAAAACGCTCTTGTTCGACGGGATCCTCAGGCACGACAAATTCGTCGTCGTCGAGGCTTGCCTCGTCTCCGGAGGGAGGCATGTAATTATCATCCTCTACCTCTTCGTCTGCCGCTCTCTCATGAGGGCTGGCTTCTCTGTCCTCCTGTGCTAAATCTTGCTGGAGGGGGTTGTCTTCGGCACTGTCTGGGGTATTATTATCTCTGGTGCCGGAATCTCCATTCTTGCTGTGGCGGGATTTAGAGCGGCGCCGCTGACGCCGGCGCTTGGGCTCTTTCTTGGAGGGGTCATCCTCCGATGTTCCTTCGCCATTCCCATCCTTTGGGATATCCACCATGTATATGTCATATGATGAGGTGGCTTTCCATTGCCCAGCAGGCACTGGTTCTTGGTCGTCTCCGGCATCGTCGTCCATACCGTCGATGTCTTTGGAGTCGAAGTCTAGCATGCCGGTTAGATCGTCGACACTGGCTACTAAGTGGGTGGTGGGTGGGCTTTGAATTTCTTCATCGTCCGCATTCCAACCGTCTTGACCGCAGTCCGGCCAGGGCTCTCCTGATAACAAGAGATACTTTAGCGAACTCAAGATGTTGCCGAAAGGTGCGTGTTGAAAGATGTCCGCAGCGGTGAACTCCATGATCGGCGCCCAATCGGATTCGATTGGAGGGGTCGCGGGAGGTATGGAGTCCGGCGAGGAGTCCGGCACCTCGGAGTCACGAGCTTCACAAGGGACAATGCCAGTATTCGGCTCCATCGCCGTAGAGGTTGCAGCCCCCGAGGCGGT
The DNA here is from genome assembly GCF_018294505.1 of Triticum aestivum. NCBI lineage: Eukaryota > Viridiplantae > Streptophyta > Magnoliopsida > Poales > Poaceae > Triticum > Triticum aestivum. Next base: position 629,502,870 of record NC_057798.1, read on the forward strand.
GTTTAGCCACCCGTCCTCGATCTGCGCAGCCGGCTCCGAATCGAGAGTCGGAGCGGGCTCGTGTGCGGCCTCCAGGGCACTGTCCGGCTGCAGAGCTAAATCATGCCCATCGTGACAGTGCGGCGCGCTCGGCTGTGGCTCGAATCCATTGAATATCAAGTCTCCGCGGATGTCAGCCGTGAAGTTCAAACTTCCAAATCTGACCTAACGGCCAGGGGCGTAGCTTTCGATCTGCTCCAGATGGCCAAGCGAATTGGCCCGCAGTGCAAAGCCGCCGAATACAAAGATCTGTCCGGGGAGAAAAGTCTCACCCTGGACTGCGTCGTTGTTGATGATCGAAGAAGCCATCGAGCCTATCGGTGACGACACAGAGGAACTCTCAATGAAAGCACCAATGTCGGTGTCAAAACCGGCGGATCTCGGGTAGGGGGTCCTGAACTGTGCGTCTAGGCGGATGGTAACAGGAGACAAGGGACACGATGTTTTACCCAGGTTCGGGCCCTCTTGATGGAGGTAAAACCCTACGTCCTGCTTGATTGATATTGATGATGTGGGTATTACAAGAGTAGATCTACCACGAGATCAAGGAGGCTAAACCCTAGAAGCTAGCCTATGGTATGATTGTTGTTCGTCCTACGGATTAAAACCATCCGGTTTATATAGACACTGGAGAGGGCTAGGGTTACACAGAGTCGGTTACAATGGTAGGAGATCTACATATCCGTGTCACCAAGCTTGACTTCCACGCCAAGGAAAGTCCCATCTGGACACGGGACGAAGTCTTCAATCTTGTATCTTCATAGTCTTGGAGTCCGGCCGATGATGATAGTTCGGCTATCCGGACACCCCCTAGTCCAGGACTCCCTCAGTCACCAAGGTAGAATTCTGTAGAACTATGTAGTGTGCTTGAGACCAAGAATGCCCATCCCTACATATTATTGAGTCCCCTCCTAGCATGCCTTTTCCACTCAGTCTCCCCTCATACCGTGATTGAGGAAGACCAATCTTCTTAAGGTCAGGAATGAAGTCAACACAAAACCCAATGACATCCTCTGTTTGATGGCCCATGGAGATACTTCCTTCTGGCCTAGCGTGGTTACGTACATATTTCTTTAGGACTCCCATGAACCTCTCAAAGGGGGACATATTGTGTAGAAATACAGGGCCCAGAATGACAATCTCGTCGACTAGATGAACTATGACATGCGTCATGATATTCAAGAAGGATGGTGGGAACACAACCTCGAACTAACAAGACATTGCGCCACATCACTCCTTAACCTTGGTACGATTTCTGGATCGGTCACCTTCTGACTAATTGCATTGAGCAATGAGCATAGCTTCACAATGGCTAATCGAATATTTTCTGGTAGAAGCCCCCTCAATGCAATCGGAAGCAGTTGTGTCATAATCATGTGGCAGTCATTCGACGGGAATCCAGACAAGACCTTCATACTGAGCAATCATTCAAAGAAGACTTCCTTCTCTTCTTTGGTAAGAGCGTAGCTAACAGGACCTTCATACTACTTTGGAGGCATGCCGTCTTTTTCATGCACATGTTGCTGGTCCTCCCGTGCCTCCGGTGTATCTTTTGTCTTCCCATACACGCCCAAGAAGCCTACCAGGTTCACGCAAAGATTCTTTGTCACGTGCATCACGTCGATTGAAGAGCGGGCCTTTAGGTCTTTCCAGTAGGGTAGGTCCCCAAATATAGATTTCTTCTTCCACATGGGTGCACGTCCCTTAGCGTCATTCGGAATAGATAGTCCGCCAGGACCCTTTCCAAAGATTACTTGTAAATCATTGACCATAGCAAGTATGTGATCACCGGTACGGACGGCGGGCTTCTTCCGGTGATCTGCCTCACCTTTGAAATGCTTGACTTCCTTTCGGTATTGATGGTTGGTCGAAACAAATCGATGATGCCCCAGGTACACGTTCTTCCTGCATTTTTCCAGGTATATACTTTCAGTGTCATCTAAATAGTGCGTGCATGCGTGGTATCCCTTGTTTGTCTATCCTGAAAGGTTACTGAGAGCAGGCCAATCATTGATGGTTACAAATGGCAACGCATGTAGGTCAAATTCCTGCTGTTTGTGCCCATCCCACACACATACATCGTTTCCATTCCACAACTTTAAAAGTTCTTCAATTAATGGACTTAGGTACACATCAATGTCGTTGCCGTGTTGCTTAGGGCCTTGGATGAGAACTGACATCATAATGAACTTCTCCTTCATGCACAACCAAGGAGGAAGGCTATAGATACATAGAGTCACAGGCTAGGTGCTGTGATTGCTGATGTGCTCCCCAAAAGGATTAATGTCATCCGCGCTTAAACCAAACCATATGTTCCTTGCGTCACCTGCAAAGTCCTCCTAGTACTTTCTCTTGATTTTTCTCCACTGCGACCCGTCAGCGGGTGCTCTCAACTTCCCGACTTTCTTAGGTCCTCTCTGTGCCATCGCATCAACTTGACATGCTCTTTGTTTCTGAACAGACATTTCAACCGTGGTATTATAGCAGCATGCACATCACCTTGGCAGGAACCCTCTTCCTGGGGCGCTCGCCGTCAACATCACTAGGGTCATCTCGTCTGATCTTATACCGCAATGCACCGCATACCGGGCATGCGTTCAAATCCTCGTACACATCGCGGTAGAGGATGCAGTCATTAGGGTATGCATGTATCTTATGCACCTCCAATCCTAAAGGGCATACAACCTTCTTTGCTGCGTACGTACTGTCAGCCAATTTGTTATCCTTTGGAAACATCTTCTTCAATATTTTCAGTAGCTTCTCAAATCCTTTGTCATGTACACCATTCTCTGCCTTCCACTACAGAAATTCCAGTGTGGTACCGAGCTTTGTGTTTCTATCTTCCCAATTGGGGTACAACCCTTTTTTCTGATCCTCTAACATGTGATCGAACTTTAGCTTCTCCTTTACACTTCCGCACTGTCTCTTTGCATCAACAATGACCCGGCAAAGATCATCATCGGCCACATCGTCTGGTTCCTCTTGATCTTTAGCTTCCCCCGCTACAACATCACCGTATTCATGGGGCACATAGTTGTCATCATCCTCTTCTTTTTCGTTGTCTTCCATCATAACTCCTGTTTCTCCGTGCTTGGTCCAAACATTATAGTGTGGCATGAAACCCTTATAAAGCAGGTGTTGTGAAAGATTTTTTCGGTCAGAGTAAGACTTCGCATTCCCACATATAGGGCATGGACAACACATAAAACCATTCTGCTTGTTTGCCTCAGGCACTTCGAGAAAATTATGCACACCCTTAATGTACTCGGAGGTGCGTCTGTCACCGTACATCCATTGCCGGTTCATCTGCATGCATTATATATAATTAAGTGTGTCAAAAACCATTACAGAACATCATGAATACAGAAGTGACCAAATTAATATAAGTTCATCATCACATTAAAACCAAAGTACATACATAGTTCTCATTGAACAACATATAGCTCTCCAGAGCATCTAATTAAACCATACATTGAAACTATCTAAAACATTTCAATGCAACAACAAATGTAATCATAATCACAACTAAGTTAACAATTGATCCAATGACATAATGACACCAAGCCTCAGTATGATGGCATATTTTCTAATCTTTCTAATCTTCAAGTGCATTGCATCCGTCTTGATCTTGTGATCATCGACGACATCCGCAACATGCAACTCCAATATCATCTTCTCCTCCTCAATTTTTTTTCAATTTTTCCTTCAAGTAATTGTTTTTTTCTTCGACTAAATTTAACCTCTCGACAATAGGGTCAGTTGGAATTTCCGGTTCACATACCTCCTAGATAAAAAAATCTATGTCACGTTGCTCGGCATAATTGTCATAAACACTAAATTAAACAAATAGTTATAGAAGATAATATATATACCACATCCGAATCATAGACAGGACGAGGGCCGACGGAGGCGGATACAAAAACCATCGCACTATATAATAACAAACAATAATAAGTAATAAAATTACACAAGTATCTATCTAAATCATACAAGTAAGAACTTTTTCCTTTTAGAAATAAGATAAGAACAAGAGGCTCACCATGGTGGTGCCGGTAACGAGATCGGCGCGGGCGATCGACGACGATGAGGACGGAGACGAGACATGACAGACAGCCTAATCTAGAGAAATCTTGAGGAAAATGGAGCTTGGACAAGGAGCTTCGAGAGGAGAAAGCTTAAGTGTGGCTCGGGCATTTCATCGAACACCTCATGTGCATAGGCGGTGAGCTAGAGCACAACACACCTCTCACACACCTCTCCCAAAAAATAGAGCACTCCACTGCTCTGCTTGCGGTCCCGGTTTGTGGCTGGAACCGGGACTAAAGGACAACCTTTGGTCCCGGTTCAAGCCACCAACCCGGACCAATGGTGGTGGGCCAGGAGCGAGGCCCATTGGTCCCGGTTCATGCCTGGAACCGGGACCAAAGGGGCCAGACGAACCGGGACCATTGCCCCACGAGGCCCGGACGGCTCCCGGCCTCACGAACCGGGACCTATGCCCCCATGGGTCCCGGTTCGTGAGTGAACCGGGTTTAATGGGCTTGCCTTGCTTGGACCAAAGCCATGTTTTCCCCTAGTGCTTCGGTTATATGTCGATGCGAAAAGAATTAGAAGTAAAAGTTGGAAACTTCCTGAAAATAAAATGGAAAGGAAATGTAGCAATTGGCAAGGCAGACTACTTGTCAGTGTTGGTTCATAACTCTTATATAGTCCTCTTTGACCGGTATTCCTTACTTTATGATGTTTTCTAATGGACTTTCAATTGATGTGAATAAGAGGATGCATTTTTTTTAGATCTATACTTTTATGGCAAAAAGATGTGCATCAAAAAATATCATTTAGTGAAATGGTCTGAGGATTGTAGACCCAAAGATATGGGGGGTTTGGGGATAAAGAACCTCTCTTTAATGAATAAAGATTTACTACTACCTCCGTTCGGATTTATTGGTCTCCTTCATATTTTAAGCTAAATCTTGACTGTAGATTTAACTAACAAAATATAAGAGTATGTCACAAAATTTATATTATTGGATTCACATTAAAAAGAGGTTTTCAAAAATACTATTTTTGTGGTATATATAACTTATTTTTTTATAGTTAAATAAAGGTCAAAGTTTAACCTAAAACACGATGGGGACTAATAAACTCGGACGAATGTCGTATGTAGATGGTGGTGGAAACTCTTTAATACTGATGGTTTATGGCAAGGGGTGCTTCTTAACAAATACCTGAATTTTACTGGGATTAATCATAAATAGGGACTCCCAATTTTGGACTGGAATTATTAAACATGAAGATCATTTTCTTTCTTTGTGTAAGTTTTTTGATTAGGGATGGCAAAATGTGATATTTTGAGAAGACATGTGGATTGGGGATAAACCTCTTAAGAACAATTTTCCTAGACTATAATATGTGTTTTGATAAAAACAAATATGTTAAGTTTAGAAGAACCCTTTATGGTGACTCATTAGATCCGTGGAATCATATTGAATAGGCTTGTGATGATGTAGTTTAAACAGATCAAAGATATTCTATTAAATGGACCCTTAATAAAATTGATTTGTACACTGTGAAATTATACTCTCTCTGTAAAGAAATATAAGAGCTTTAGATCACTGCTTAGTGATCTAAACGCTCTTATATTTCTTTACGAGGGAGTACTATAGATACATGATTGAAAATGGGGCCAAATATTCACATAACTTCATGTGGAAAGTTAAAATGCCTCCTAGAGTTAAAGTTTTCGTTTGCTTGGTGCTTCGGAATAGTATTTTGACTAGAGACAACTTACTCCGGAGGGGATGGACTGGTGATGCGGAAATGCCCTTACTGTGGAAAGGAAGGAACTATTAACCATTTGTGTTTGTTTCTAAGTTGCTTTGGAATAGAATGAAATCTGTTTGATTGATTTAGCCTATCCAAAGGAGTTTCTGTAAGGGAAGTCGTCGAGTCGATCACCAGATCCAAAAAATGATGCAGGAACTTCAAGGCCATCCGTTAGGCGTACGCGAAGTGCCTCAAATATCATTGTTGCAAGCGGTTTTAAAAGCGAGATGAATTAATTTTAATGTGTTTCTTATGATCCGACTAAAATTTTAGAGGATGGTGATACTACGAAAAGATACTTAATCAAGGCCACTACCTTTTTTGGATTGTCCATCATAAAAATTAATCTAGAACGGGTTGATCAATAAGCATGTTACTTTTTATCTATCATTGTGTAAAGCTATTGCGAGGTGACACAACATCATTGAAAAGATGCATTTCAGTTATGAACGTTGTCAAGAAAAAGTTGCGTAACAAAATGGGTAATCGGTTCATAAGTGATTCTTTAATTTTGCTATGTGTTTCAAACTGTGTTATCTACCATTAGTATTAATGTTTTGATTGATCTTTTTGAGATGATGGAATTGAAATGGGGTACCAAAAATGTGACTGACTTAACATGCTTCTTTTGCTTGCTGGTCTTTAATTTTAAACTTTTCAAACTAACTTGTCATTTGCTTCAATGTTTTCAGGAATATGAGAAACTAAACCTAAGACTTGAAGTTATTTTGATACCACTCTATTTTTAACATGAGAGGTTTTATGATTTCATTCAACAGGTATGTACAACACTCATCATTTTCTACCGTCACACTAATGTGATAAGTGATATCATAATTCTATTCATCATGTTATCTTTGGATGCTATACTATTATTATGTGATTGTGTAAAATCAGACATTACACGTAACTAATTTATATCAATTTCTGACAATAGTTCAGTGAGTGAACCCAATGGCTCAATTTTCTGGCTCCGTCCCTGCGTTAATCTATATCCTAGAGATCCGGCTTGTGGATTCCTAGGGTGATGGAGCATGGAGAATGGTTACCGTGTGGGCTATCGGCATGTTAACTGATATAGCCCTTCTGTGGTCTCCGTGGGCAGGTGAGGCTAGTTCATGGTGCTCAGGTAGATCATACATCGTCAATCTTCTTTGCTTTATGTTGGTCCTGGTAGTAGTAAGGCATTGTGGTTTCTTCTAACAGAAACCAAAGAAGCTCTCTTTATCAAAAAAAAAAAATAGGCAGGAGTTTTTTTAAACACATAGCATACACTCATATATACGCACGTACACTCTTATGTATGAACGCACAGATGCACACCCTACCCCTGTGAGGACCTCTGAAAGACTGGGCTGACACAACATCTTATGATTAACGAAGTCATTACAGAAGCCTTCATAGTCGACGGAACGTATTTTCCCACCGAATGCACATCACCTGAATGCCTGAAATAAATTCAATAAATGCGAGCACGGGTGTATAGGAGTTGAACCCTGATGGGCTAGGATAGGACCTCCTAACCATCCAACCGAACCTTGCTTCGCAAGCAAGCTGGAGCTAGTAGCAAATAGGCTAGCTAAATTTGTTTCGGTCGAAATCCAGTTGGTACTTTCGTGAAAGCGTCACCATAGAACCGACTTATTTGGGGGGAAAGGACACCTAAAACGCGTACGTGCACGGTTCATCTATACAACAACACGGAGTAGCAGCTTAGGCAATTAGAGTACACGCAGTGTCCACTAAATGTACGTTTCATTTCCCGCAAAAAAAAAATCGTTCGGCAGTTTCTTGCCGCTTTTCGCGCTTACTAGTAGTAAAACTGGAAAGACGTCGACCCGGAGACATTCATGTGTAGCTTCAGCGCACCCAGCATGCATCTTCCGTTTCTTTTCAACTTGACTTGGCTAGAAGTTTTTCTCGGCGTCTTGAATCTGGATCCTGGAGCGGTGGTGAGCACTGGTGCTCGCATATGCATGCACCGACTCGGGTAGATCTATCTAGCCAATTCACCGTGCAATAAGATTTTTTTATATATGCTGCCGTGCGTTGTTTGAGATGGGTGTGTACTGTCTGCTCGCTGGGTTAAGGTTGTCGTGTGCGCCCCCCTTCCTCCGCCTCTCCACCTTTCTCTCTCTCGTATTTAATACGCCTCGGGCCCTCTTCAGTCCTCACCCCTCTCCCCTCCCGCCTCCTACCCAACCCATCTTCTGTCCCTGATATTCCTTCCTGATCTTGCCTCGCTCTTGTGCTACCTCTACATCCCATCTCCCCATGGACGGCGGCACCGCCACCGTCTGCTCCATGTGCGGGGACATCGGCTTCCCCGACAAGCTCTTCCGGTGCGCGCGCTGCCGCTACCGCTTCCAGCACTCGTACGTATCTCTTCTTCTTCCTCCCCCTCGCTCTCCTCCGCCACTTCTTGATATGAATGGATGAGTCACCGTCACTCACCATCCCAACACTAGCTTCTTGATATGAATGGATGAGGAACTCTCATGGATGAGGGAACAAAACACTAGCTAGTATATGTATGTTTTCTAGCTAATCTTGCAGTAGTAGTAGTTCATCTTTCTCATATATGCGGTGCTTGCATGCAGCTATTGCACGAACTACTATGGCGACGGGGCACCGGCCTCGGCGGGGGCTGATATGTGCGACTGGTGCCTCAGCGACGTCTCCGGGAAGGCCAGGAGGAGCGCGTCGACTTCCGGGAGGCAGCAGGCCTCCGTCAGCCAGGATTCGGCCATGACGGGCTACTCCGGCAGGATCGACAAGGCGGCAACCGGCGGCGACCAGGAGAGCGGGCGCCGAGGGTCGACCAAGGTGGGAGGCCGCAGGTACAAGCTGCTCAAGGACGTCCTTTGTTAGAAACTAGTTTTAGGCGCCATCTTGCAGGCCTCATCGAGCATGACCCAAGTACGACCAGCTAGTTATGAGGAGTTAGCTTGTAGCCAAGGTCGGTAGTTATATTAGTTTGATCGATGTGCATATATGAGTATTGTATATGTTTGTTTTCTTATGTGTTACTTAGGAGTAAGCATCTGCTCGCTTATAGTAAGTACTCTGGCTTGGTAAACCTTATCTTATGCTGTTTGTTTGTGTGGCCACAGTTTATCTAGCACGTACTCTCTTGTTCTCTTGTGCCGGTAATCTTTTGTTTGTTCATATTGGATGCATGCTTACATACTCCTCATTGGTTTTTTCTACTGCATGTTACGTGATTACTTTGCTGTCCTCTTCTCAACTTTGTTCTTAAAACGCTCGTGCATCGTGCATGAATCGAGTGGTAATGACAACGAAGTCGCCGTACGTTGCATACATATGGGGAATTAAGGATGCCATAGCAATACCTTGCATCTCTAGGAGTCTAGGTACCAGCACGCATGGTGCATGCATGCATGCATGCACTAGCTGCTGTTCCCGCCCGTACACGCATGTACCAGTGATTTCCCGAACCCAAGGCCGTGGGAGAGGCCGGCCGGAGCTAGGTAGCACGCTGCATGCTGCCAAGGCGATCGGGCCGGCCGGCCAGCCACAGCCAGGGTCGATGCATGTAGCAGTCAACGGGTCGTACCAGGCAGGACCGGCCGGTGGAAGTGGCCGACAAACCCATGCGTGCTCCCCTCCACTTGCATGCGCTGCTAGGTTAATTATCCCGCGCCTCTGCGTGCATGGCTGCCTAGCTAGCTCGGTCGTTAATTAGCTTCCAAATCTACACCTGATAATAAGTTAAATAAAAGAGATAGAGATATGCAGTGGCTAAAAGGTTTCTATGCCACGCTCACTCTTCTCCTCCTTTTATACTAATCAATCTTGTTCGATTTGCTCGTGATGCCCTGTCCACGTCGATCGATTCGATGGTAGTACGTGTATAAGATTCAGATCTCTTCACACAGTAGTAGTACTAAAAACGTACCTATATATGGCCCATCTTCAGGAAAAGGTGGTTCTTTAGTTAAGCCGGCCTCAACTGCTAAGACCAGGAATTAATAGTGCGCACTATGTAGACGAGCACACACGTACAGCTGTGCTCGCCGGGCCACGGTGCCAATGCTGCCGACCCTACCGTGCATGTGTGAACCTGGTTCTTTTTAGGTGTCATGTAGCAAGAAAGACCGGACATTGCATTGTGGCCACCTAGCTAGCTAGCAAGCTAGCTAGGTTTCTTTCCACTCGTCTTCTTTCGTGGGCCTTAAGCTAGCTTTCTTGCAACAGCTATAAGCCATTGTAGCACGCATCCAGCTATCCACTTACTACATTCAGCATACTACTCAGATCCTACTTAGTAGCACATTACACAGTTGCACACAAACATTAAGCTAGCCGTTATATGCTTCCATACTATTCGTGCCGCTAGATATTTCTTGATGATGCACTACACATACACTCCTATATAGGAGGCCTCTATATGTAGCCTGTGATCAGTTTGAGCAGATAAGCTGTGGAAACACTGAAAAGGTATTGCATTGAAGAGAATTGAATCGACTGCATGTTCTACTAGTTTCTACTACTAGCTCCTGCTCTACTAGCCTATAGAGGCAGTACTCCACTCCCATGGAGAGAGAGAGAGAGCTATGCATGCATGGAGATGGAGGTGAGGTGTGTCCTTGACAACAAAGGTGGCACGATCACATGCATGCATTCTCATTTAATGCGTGACCATTCGTGATACTGTATTTCCTTGCGGCTAGCGTTCCGGAGTTGATGTTCCCGTATTTTTTTTCTTGATGTTTTGCTGTCCTGCACCTGCCATGCACGTAGCCTATGTATAGATATGCTTAGCCTAGCTAGGTGCATTATTTGCTTTCAGCTGACACGTGACCAGTGACAGGGACTGCGAGTATTGATGGAGTAGTTGGTGCTGCTGAACTTTCAGCCGAGAATGGCACACTCGGTAGTTGCATTTACCTGAGTAATTCGGTTCCCTCAGTAATTTACGGCAAAGATAGTGGGAGACAGTTAACCTACTTGGTCACTTTGATACACTATTAGTTAGGCTGTATAGACCAGGTCAACCGAGATATACCCATATGTGCCCTTTTTTAGCATGGAAAGTATATCGATTAGTAGCTTGTTGATAAGCATGACTGCAAGATCGTACTCATGTGTCTAATCTTCGTGTGGATAAGAAAGACCTCGAGTCATCGTCAACCTGGGACTTAGCTCTGGGTTTTGAGACGGGGCCACTTTCTGAAAAGCTAGCGCCGTACAGCTATTACAGCACTGCAGTGTACGGCTCTAGCTACGTTCGATCTGGTGGAAGGTGTATTCTGTCTTGTTGCTTGGAGCATTGGACTGCCTTGTAGTTGTACAGTACTACGTACCTCCAGTTGGATTTAAACACCGTGAACGGACGCAGCTAGGTAGCTATATCCGGATTCTTTTCTAGAATGGGTATATCCGCATTTTACTTCATGTCCTTTACCCCTTTCTTCCCCAGCGTTTAGCGTATGCTTTCAAGGCGCCAGCCTGTCTCCTGCATGTTTAGGACTTCAGAAAAATTACCCTGATCGCACAAACACATGCTTATAGAAAGGAGGAAAAATAAGCTACGTCCCCATTTTCTGGGTTGCTCTGAAATAAAATAACTCCCTTCGTTCCTTTATATATAAGGTGTATTTGTTTTTGATAAAATTTCATAATGTAAGATGTTTCTTCTAATTTCTTGTAGTTTCATTTTTAGCCTTTCAGAGAAAAGGAAATTATTTCTCTCATGATTGCATGTATCTTCTTTGTAGCAAAAGAAAGAAATTATCTCTCGCTTGATTGACTGTATCTTTTTTTTCTGGACTAACTGATTTATTAGCCACTAGCCAACAAATTTTCTAAGGGTAATACAGATTGGCTCGTCAAGTATTATCAGGTTTGACATAACAATACTATCGGATGACAAATATTCCCTCTGTAGACAAATGTTAAGATGTTTTTGCCATTTAATTTAAACTATAAAAACGTCCTACATTTGTTTACAGAGGGGGTATGCGCCTATCATCATCGGACTATTTATTACAAGATTGATTATTTATTACAAGATTGATCTGCTGGCAGTCTGCCATATATAACATCCCATACATATATCTTCATTTTAGATTATTTTTTAGGGTTTTTCAGATAAGTTAATATGTCTTCTCGCAAAAAAAAGATATGTTCAACAATCAAGAGACAAAACATGGGTTATCCGCCAGAGGATGCTCAATTCCGCACATGGTACAAACCACGAAAGAATTAGACACATAAAAGAAAAGGTCAAATATAAAGTCAAGAATGGCCACAAAGGAAAGAGGCCAAAATTAAGGTGAAGCCCACTAAGCCTCATGCCCCCATTGTCGTGAAAATTGAGAAATCTAGCCCTTTTCTGAAACATTAGCAAAAAAATGAACCTGGTCCAAAATAATTTCACAAAATGACTCATTTGCATGATGTTCGGCCTGGGGCGCCATGGTAGATAGCATGACGCCTTGGCGCCATGCAAGAGAGCACGATACTCTGGCCGGGGCGCCATGCAAGAGAGCACGACGCTCTGGCCCGCATCCCAACCCTAGGTATCTAAATAAACGGGCCATTTTGTGAAAAAATCTAGATCGGGTTCATTTTGCGCCAAAGTTTTTGAAAATGGTCAAATTTGTCCATTTTCACCCCATCGCCATGGACCAAATGCAACCACCCCCTTCCAATGAAGCAGGTCCATGGACCAAGGAAAAGACTAGGAACCTGCAAAAGGCACCCTCGGCCAATTGGGTGGAGTGAATTTCCCTTCGAACCTGGGCTTGAAATAGAAACATCTGAACAAAACTTTGCTTTGTGTCAAGGAATAGACCAAGGACACGCGGAAAACGGTGATCGGCTATGCCTTTCTACCGAGTTGGATGTCAAAACACATCCGGATAGTTCGATTTGAACTATTGCGGGTGATTTGAGAGTCAGGGTTGGAGATTTCCTTACGCCTCACTCGACCATGAGGTGTGACCAAACCTAGTTTACAAATATTACTGTCCAACTATCTCACCCCGTTGCACTTGAGGAAAGATTTGATCTTTGGTAGAGGTAAAGATACTATATCTGCCTCTGTGAGTTTTATTTAAAACTACTGGGAGTCCTTCTCGTTTTGTCATTCCAACATGAAGATGGAGATTAGCAGCAAATGTAAGGAGATGGCGGATGACTTCAATTATTCTAATGATGTGGATGGAAAATGTGTGACATGGCAGCCTCCCAATCCTGAGCTCATTAATATCAATGTTTTGGCAAGTTTTGTGGAGGCCATTAGTATTGCGAGTGTGGGGATGGTTGCCAAGAAACATACTGGAGAAGTTATGATTTTTTCTTGGGATTATATTGGGAATTGCAGAAGCATGGAGGAAGCGGAAGTTAGAGCGACACTTGTAGGGCTTTATATCGGTATTACCCTTCATAAACCCATCATTTTCGAATTTGATTGCTCTTTTGTAGCTTCTTTTCTTTCTTTCTTTTTTGCGAGAAAACTTCTGATATATTCATCTTCAATCATGGCAGTACAACAAACACAAGAAATAATAAAAATTACATCCAGATTCGTAAATCATCTAGCGACGACTACACACACTGAAGCGAGCCGAAGGCGCGCCGCCGTCATCGCCCCTCGCTCGCTGGAGCTGTGCAAAACTTGTTGTAGTAGACAGTCGGGAAGTCTTCGTGCTAAGGCCCCATTGGATCAGCGCACCAGAACAACAGCCGCCGCTGATGAAGAGTAGCGTAGATCGGAAGGATCCAACCTGAAAACACAAGAACATAGATGAACAACCAAATCTGAGCAGATCCACCAAAGATAGATCCGCTGGAGACACACCTCCACACACCTATCGATGGTGCTAGACGCACCACCGGGATGCACTAGTGCAGAACAGGGCTATAGCACCGGTTTGTAAGGCACTTTAGTGACGGTTCTGTAACCGACACTAAAGTGTGGGGACTAAAGGCCCCCCCCTCTTTAGTACCGGTTCTGCACGAACCGCCACTAAAGGGCCACCACGTGGCACGTGCCAGCGCCGGGGGCGGGGAGCCCTTTAGTACCAGTTACTAAAAGGTTTGGGGGGTTTTCGGTTCATGATTTCTTTTTTCCTTTAACTTTTGTGTTTTCCATTTAGTTCTATTTCGTTTGCAGGTATTTCACGATATTACATATTGTACATGTTATGCATATATATAAATAGAATTTCTCATAGAATCGATCACACACACACACACACACACACACAGATATATATATAGGGCTGAACTATTTTGTTACCGGTAACAGAATATAGAATATTATTCTGTTACCCGCGGTCCCTATAAGGGCGCGACGTGCAGATGACAGGAGAAACTCCCCGACCCGTCCCCAATCGAACCCGCCTCCTACCGCCGGAGGCAGCCGTCGCGGGCGAGCGAGCGGCGGCGGCAGCCGGAGCAAGGGAGCCCGCGGCGCCGTTACGGGTAGCTCCTTCGACACACGCGCTGCCGCCGACTGGCCGTCCGCACGCCTCACCGCCGGCGGGCTCGCCGGCCCCTCCCCGCGCGCCTTCACTCCGACGGGCGCCGCTCCCTCCATGCGCACCTCCCGTCGACGGCTGCCGTGGCCCGTTCCCGCCTCCGGCGGCTGTCGCGCGACGTCCCAGCCTCCCTCCGCCGTCGCGCCCCGCGTCGTCCCGGCCGCCGGCGAAATCCAGCTGCGCTCTCGAGATTCGTCTTCTTCCTCACCGAGACACGCGACAGCCACCCCAGTTTGGCCGTAGTAAGTACCTCAGTACGAGTTAAAAACGGTGGTCCGTTCGGAATAAAAGAAATGGCCGAATTCAAATTGTAAAAATTTAAGCAAAAAAAAAGAAACCCCATGAAAATCCTGCTTAGTAAGTACGTCAGTACAAGTCATAAAATGAGAGAAGTTCAGAACATCATTGTCAAAAAAATGTTTAGTTCAAAAAAGAAGTGTACAGACTGTAGCTTAGCATTTTATAATTGTTTGCAACATGTACAACCACTGGATGATTATGTAATTGTTTTCATGCGTTACCATATGTCCAATAGTTCACTATGTACTTTATAATCAGTTCAACCCCCTGAACATTCCGGATTGTGAAAAATAGCTCAGTACAAATACACACATATGTCAGTACAAGTATTTTGTTTATCAGACGGGAAAAGAACAAGATGTGTCTTGCCGTATTGAAAACTTTTTAAATAAATACAAAGTAAAGTCTAGTATGTGGAAACACGCTCAGTACAAAATCATATAGACATCCATTCAAGTACTTTTTTTGGAATCATTCAAAACTACTGTGAAAAATATCTCAGTACAAACACACAAATATATCAGTACGAGTACTCTGTTTTTTTGGAGGGAACACACCATGATGGGTGTCGCCGTAATCCAAATTACTCTTCAATGGTTGTAAATATGAGAAAACATTCAGCATGACTAAGTTTCGCATTTTCGATAGCTATCCAACGGTATATTATTTGCCCCATTTCGACAAACTTTTTAAAAAATCGCGTTCAAAATCAAATTTGACCGTATTCGAATTTGTTTTTAAACCGTAAGGAATTAGAAAAACATTTCAATACAAAAATGTTGCACATTTTACGTAGCTTTCCAACACCATATTATTTGTGTCAATCCGACAAACCGTTTGCAAAAAATCGCGAAGATACGTTTCGCCCAGAATTTCACCGTTTTTCAAATTACTTTTAAATCATATTGAGTTAGAAAAAACAATACATATATGGAAGATGCGGATTTTCACCAGCTTTCCAACACCATCTTATTTGCTCAATTCCGACAAACTGTTTGAAAATTGAGTCCAAAATACGATTCACATTTTCGGTTTTGAAAAAAATGCTTTTTTCAAAACTGCTCTTAAACCATAATGATTTTGCAAAAACGTTCAATATACTTGAAATATGGTTGTCAAGAGCTTTCCAACGATATATTACACGCCCTGTTCTGACAAAAAAATTACCAAAATTTTTTGAACTAAAGAAGACGATCTGTTAAATACAACTGAAAGCATCAGTTCAACTTCTTCGAAAACATTAGTACAACCACCTGAAATCGTCAGTTCAAAAAGGGTAACACAATAGCCCAGATGTATATATATATATATATATATATATATATATATATATATATATATATATATAGACACACACATGGCTGCGCTATTGTGAGCGAGCGCACATTTTTGCTTAGCCTATGCTCCGGCCGGTCCTAATTAGGCGTGCGGTTCGCGTGGAGAATGCCGTCTCCACCGCTAGTTGTTGATGGTAAGGGAGTGTGCAAGAAAAAGTAATGCATTTATTTTTGTTACCATGAGCTGGTCGGCTATGTCCCGCTTCTGAGTTCAATATTCATTGTCAGTAATAGGGAAAGTATAGATAGTAATGACCAAAGTTTTTTTTACCTTTGATCTCTAAACATAGTAAAACCTTGCTGACATGTAGTAACAAATTACTACATGCTCACAAATTGGCAGCAGTAAAAAAAGGAGTGGATGGTAATGCAGAAGGAAATCAACATCGAAAAAATTAGAGATGCTTCGATCCAAGCTGATATGTAGTAATGCAGTACTACATCCGCTATTTTAGTCTAAAAATGGATTGCTCTTGATCATACAGGCCGCATGCAGATGGTAACTCGTTACGACTTTCTAAGGTCCATTTACTACTGCTACAATAGTGATGGTAACATGTTTACTACGTCCTACATGCATGCCAGGAATTAACGGTTGGGCTTGGCTCTTTTATAACATTACGATGGTGGTGAACTAAATGGTCTGACATGTAGCCATGCGATGGATTGGCTATGTTAATTAGCGTGTGGTGATGGTAACATGTTACTATCCAATTTTCACGGAGGGGAGAAGCTGGCGAAGCGGGTGGAGCAGTTTTGGTCGTAAAATGTTACGGTCAAATTTTTCCACAACGGCGTGCCCTTCAGTCTAATTAGTGAGTCGGGCTACTTTGCGCGTATTAGCCGGTTGGCTCAAACTGGCTGGAGTGTGGGATAAGAAAGAATGCGCGCAAGCTTAGTTTAGCAATGTTTCCTACAAGCAATGGTAGTTACCACCACTTGCTTTTTGTATGTTGTATGTAGTATCTGTCGAAACCGAGAGTATGTACATGTAGTATGTAGCATATAACAATGATTAGGTAGTATATATACAAATTTTTAGGTAGTATATACCATTTTTTGAGTGTGCTCTTTTTTACGTACAAATATGTACGTATTTCACAAATATAACAAAAACTATGGGCTCATATGCAATTTTTTTATGTAACTTGTTTTGAAATATTTTAGATATAGTATACGAACATATTTAAAATAATAAAATAGTATATATAGTACCACATGCTAGTATATGAGACATGTGGGGTAACTACCATCGGGTGGTAGGATGGATTATATATATATAAATTGTGAATAGTGTTCAAATGTCTCACAACCACCATTATTCACACACACACACACATGTATACACACACACACACACACAATTCGGTATATATCCAATTTCTCCTACATGTTGCCTTCAGAGCCAGTGGCATTTGCCTTGGTGTCTTCGGAGCACGATGACAATTGGGAATGGTTCATGGGCGCGATAGCGGGTAATAGTATTCTCCTTTGGGATATATGACCTCGTCGAGCAAAAATCCTGCTATTTCCTCTTAAAGTGCTCGTATGCGCTCCTTTGGTAGGAGTGTCTCCCACACCTCATTGAACTGTTAAGAAGGAGATCAATATGCATGTGTATTAGTTCTGTGACTAGATATCAATAATGATGTAAAAATTGTGAATAGTGTTCTGGCAAACGTACCCATAGCTGTCTATCAGATTTGGTCTTTTCCGCCATCATGCGAATGTTCCCGCAAACGTAGTATGCACACACTTCAGTCCCCGGCGCTTGCTTCAGGGCTTTTATGAAAATAGAATTTAATCAGATAATAATTAATCAAGCATGATATATAATTAATGGTATTGAAACTAGAATTAAAGAGATGGTAGCTAGCTAGTACTACTTAATTACTTATACCTTGGGTCGAAACCAATACAACTTTTCTTTCCATGGACCTGGAACCTCTTTCCTAAACTTTCCCCAAGCCCTGCCCGTCGGCAAAGAAAATGAATAAACGGGTTATTAAATAGTTGATGTCAGGAAATGACGAACTAAAGAGGCTGACATATAGTTAATAATGATTGAAATTACCTGTCGACTATCACCTTCAAGATTGAGTAGTCACTTTGTTTTTTAAGTAGTGAGTCCAATACTTCAACTGTTCCTTTATCAACTTTAATGATTAATAAGATCCAATGGTAACTGCATGCGCACACGTTTGCATGTCCTAATTAAGCGGGCATGTGCATAACACTCATCAACTACCCTAAACCGAATACACTTAAGTATTAACATCTAGCTAGCTAGTAAGCAAAAACATAATTTGTAGTACAAGATAGTGTGACTCACCGGAAGTTGTAAGGAAGTAGTATATCTTCATTGGTATTGAGGCGCTTCAAGAACTCTAGCATGTTTTTTCTCTACATCTGCTTTATACCATGCATATGTCCATGTTTCTTCATTAATGGTATTTGGGTCAATGAACCCAATGCCATAGCATCCACCTTTTTTCATTTCATACATCTACATCCTGCATAATACCACAGAAAAAAATATAGTGAGGATAATTACAGGTAAGGATCGATCAATGAGCACTACGGCTAGCTTGAGACTTAAATTACAAAAAGAAATCACTTACAGACAATAACAACTAACGATAGCTTTGTCGAGTGCTTCTTGATTGAATAACTGAAATAGTTCTGAATATTCAATGGTCAGAGCTAGCTTATGGAAGTAATGCTCTTCCTTGACTTTCACCATGAGGGACTCTCGATTGGAACTCTTGATAATTTTCATGTACCAATCATTCAATTCATACATTCTCGTTGGGAGGTTCTTGACCTCCTCAGGCTTGACCAAAGGTTTGCCGCGGACATATTTCGGTTTTATGTCCTCCTCTCTAAGAGGAGACATGGGCTCAATCTCGAGGAGTTGTCCAACAGTGATACCGAGCATTTCAGCCTGCCTTCTATGCTCGTCGGTTTTTACCAGCTGGCCGACGCTTGTACTCTCATGTGTTGGTACAACAAGCGGGGGGATCGATTGTGCTGCCTGTTCTCCCAGCTCGGGAATGGTTTTCCCGCATTTTTGGCCAGCTGCTTGGCTCGAGCTCAAGCTCGACTCCTTCTTTTGTCGTGCTTGATGTGCCTTCCTGATTTGGCACTGATAGTCTGAGTCAACAGGCTTGGGAGCTGGTGCTTTAGCCATACGAATAAAGTGGTCAATCTTATCCTCAGGCACTTTCTCCCTTGGCAGGGGTGGTGGTTTCTGTCCAAAATGGGGGTCCACTTGGGCCTTCACTATGGCTTTGTTTTGCTCCTCGGTCATGTCCTAAGGCCTCTGCGGAAGTGGCCCAAGGCTTGGACCATATTGAAATCGCTTGCCTCCGCCTGTACCTCCTGTACTACCTCGACTTGTACCTCTATGCACCATAGCTGCGGTGGCTCTCTTCTGCAATTGCTGAGGCAGCGGAGACGGCTGACGCGGTGTCGGACTTGGAGGAGGAGCGGCACACCTTGGTGGACTTGAAGGAGGAGTGTCACATGTTGGTGGACTTGGAGGAGGATGAGTGGCCTCATGCGTTGGCTGAGTTGAAGCAGGAGGAGTGGCCCGTAGCTGTGCCGGACTTGGAGGAGCGGGAGTCGTCTGCTCCTCATCACTTCCAGGAATGTCAAGCTCTAGCTGACATGGTGTCGGTGGCCTTCAAAAGATGATGCAATCCTTTCTCCATAGGATGATATGAGGTATGGCCTCTCCCAGTGTATGCTCCTCGTCACCTGTAGGAATGTCAAGCTGTAGCCCCAAATATTGGTCCACCACCTCATCAACCACGACACGAGCATAGTCGGCTGGAATTGGGCTGCAATGGAAGGTTGCTTCGGGGGGATTTGTATAAGCAACGGCGTCCGCCACCTTCACGGATATTTCTTTATTGTGAAGTGTAGCTCACAGTTAGTGTTCTCCATGATGTCATCCATAGGGTATCTATCCAGCAGTGCGTCGCCCGGGGCGGAACCCATGCTGCTTCTTGGCATGGATGGGATGGTGCTATCCAATGATGGATCATCCGCTAGCTGCTACCGCTGCTGAGACCCCCTTTCCTGGCTAAGTGAGTCGATCTGCCGCTGCTGCCGCTGGAATTTGAGTGCCAAGTCTGCGTGCGCTGATTCTAGGCCTTGAAGGCGTTCTGCTTCCTGCTTCCTCTCCTCCTCCTCCTCCAGCTTCTTCTTCATCTCCTGCTCCATCTTCCTTCTCGCACGGCCTTTGTAGTCGGTGTTCCAGTCCGGAAAATCCTAATACCACAGAACAACTCCCTTGCCTCGTGTTCTTCCCGGGTGTTCAGGATTTCATAGGGCACGTATAAGCTCGTTGTTCTCTCTATTGGGCATGAACACCCCCTTTTGAGCATCTTCTATTGCATAAATTAACTTATCTTCGGCTCCTTTAAGACATGCCTTCTTTGAAACCTGGCCTGTCTTCGGGTCCAATGCCCCCCATGCGCATAGAATCAAGTTCTGCACCTGGGGGGCAGCTCAATGTAACTGGAGTGACCTGTGCAGCCTGCATCTCTTGCTCAGCCTTATCCCACTTAGCCATTTCCACTGCATAGCCACCTGGCCCCAGCCTATCGAATTGCTCCTTTTTGCGGCATTGGCCTTGTTTTTTCTGGACTGTTCCTTAGATAATTATGATTCCTTGAATTTCACGAAAGCGGGCCAGTGTTCTCTTTTCTTCTCCAGTGTTCCCTTGAATTCTGGAGTCTTCTTTCCTCCTTTAACGTACTTGCTCCATACAGTTTTCTTGTGGTTGTTGAACGCAATCGCCATTTTCCTAAGAGCAGCGTCCTTGACTTTCTCCACATCTGCAACTGTGAAATGATCTGGTAGGGTGCAATGTTCCATGAGTTTTTCCCAAAGCAGAGTTTTTGATCTGTTGTCGACAAAAGTAAGATCTGGACGTTTCTTTGCTGGCTCTTTCCATAGAAGCCATGTAGCGACGGACGTGCTCGTCCTCCTCCCTGACACGACAATGCACCACCTCCAGCAGGGCCGGCTCCCTCCGCATCGAAAGTGGCCCACCGGAACGCCACCAAAGGAGCTCGGGGTCGATGACGGGACCCGGGGGCGGGTTCCTCACCAAGCGGCGAGCTCCTGAAGGTAGCACCTCCTAGTGCCAACCCTGTGGAGCCCAGTCCCGGACATGGGTCTTCTGAAGCAGGACGTGGTCGCAAACGGGTCGATGGCGAGGATGCGGGCTGGGCATCGTCGAGAACAAATACTATACGCCACAAAAGCAACATTTTTAAATGATTGGATTGTGATTTCTTATATGCAAATTCTAAATTTCTATAATTAAAAGTATAAGAAACTAAAAAAACATCGATCATCGTCTAACAATTTGAAACTAATCTGATTCATCTAGCTAAAACTAACATTTCTAAAATTTCTAACATTTCTATATAACTAACATTTCTATATAACAAACATTTCTATAACATTAATATATCTAAAACCTTTGCCATTTTACTATTTGACAGAAAACCTTTGTATAAAAAACAGAAAAAACCTTTGACATTATAACTAACATTTCTATATACTATTTGACATTAATCTAATCTAATTAATTAACATCTAAAACCTTTGTATAAAAAACAGAAAAAAACTAAAAACTAAAAACTAAAAACAGAATCTAGTGCAAAAGATGAACAAACTGTGTGTGTGCGCGCGCGTGTGCTCCTACTGTGCCGGTGGCGCGGCGACTTCGATTGGAGGGAGGAGAGGGGCCGGGGAGAAGGGCTCACAACGCGGGCGAGGTCCAGGCGATGGCGATGGTGAGGTCCAAGGATACGGCGACGATGTGGCGAGGGGACGGCGACGTGCCGGTGCGGCGATGGGGACGGGTCGGCGACGGGGGCGGCGCGGAGTCGACGGGGACGACGCGACGAGGACGGGGGCGGTGCGGAGTCGACGGGGACAACACGACGAGGACGGGGGCGGCGCGGAGTCGACATGCATGGCGCGACGGGGGCAGCAACGACGCGGGACGGAGCGACGGCGACGGCGCGGGACAGAATGGAACAGAGAGAAGTGGTGAGAAACTGATTTTTTTAAGAGTTGTTTATATAGTTGGGACCTTTAGTACCGGTTGGAGCCACCAACCAGTACTAAATGGTTGTTTTGGCCAGGCGAAGCGGCAGGAAGTGCACCCCCTTTAGTACCGAGTGGTGGCTCCAACCGGTACTAAAGACCCGGTTGGAGCCACCACCCGGTACTAAAGGTGTGCACTGGCGCGGGTGCGGTGCGGGCAAGTTTAGTCCCACCTCGCTAGTCGAGGGGTGCCAGCACGTGTTTAAAAGCCCCGTTGCGGAAGCTCTCTTGAACGCCTCTCTATAGCAGGCTTCTGGGCCTAACTCTGCCGCTCTGCCCTGTGGGCCTATTGGGCCTTGCGGGCCTGCATCCTGGCCCAACTACAGGTTGTGTTTCTAGTCGTATGCAAGCGGCTGTGACCCACTAGGCGGGCTTTTTTTATTTAGTTTTTTTCTTTTCTTCTTTATTTATTTTCATTTATTTATTTATGAGTTGTTTTTTGCTGTATTTAGAGTTTCTTTGTGAATATTTTTTCTTTAGGTACAAAAATTTGAATATTTCAAATTTGAATTATTTGACGAACTTTGTAGACGAAGTGCATCCAGTTTTTGCCCTAAATGCATGAAAGAATTTGTTTGCACATAAAATTTCTTCGCGTTTCAAATGCCAAAACACATAAGTACCCTAACTATTACAAAAATTCCCTTCGGTTTGTTCGAAGCGGCACTTCCCAGATATATAAGTCCGGAAACTCACAAGAGAAGAAAGTGATGACAGTGAAGCCTATCACATCCCAAAGTGGGATCTTTGGGTGTGAAATTTTTTCTTTGCGTGTGTCCATTTGCGCCGTAACCATGGACAATCTTCATGATTTAACTGGATGCTTGGGTTAATTTTCACTGTGAATGGAGCAATTTCATCAAACTTTTCATAATCTTCTGACATGTCTGTCTTGTCATCCACTCCCACGGTGTTTCTTTTCCCTGAAAGAACTATGTGGCGCTTTGTCTCATCGTATGATGCATTCGCTTCCTTATCTTTTATTTTTCTCGGCTTGGTAGACATGTTCTTCACATAGAAAACCTGCGCCATGATAAGCCACAAGTATAGGGGATCGCAACAGTTTTCGAGGGTAGAGTATTCAACCCAAATTTATTGATTCGACACAAGGGGAGCCAAAGAATATTCTCAAATATTAGCAGTTGAGTTGTCAATTCAACCACACCTAGATAACTTAGTATCTGCAGCAAAGTTTTTAGTAGCAAAGTAGTATGGAAGTAACGGTAACAGTAGCAAAAGTAACAGTAGCAGTTTTATAGTAATTGTAACAGTGGCAACGGTAAAGTAACTAAGCAAAGAGCAATATGTGAAAAGCTCGTAGGCATTGGATCAGTGATGGATAATTATGTCGGATGCGATTCCTCATGTAACAGTTATAACATAGGGTGACACATAAATAGCTCCAGTTCATCAATGTAATGTAGGCATGTATTCCGAATATAGTCATACGTGCTTATGGAAAAGAACTTGCATGACATCTTTTGTCCTACCCTCCCGTGGCAGCGGGGTCCTATTGAAAACTAAGGGATATTAAGGCCTCCTTTTAATAGAGTACCGGACCAAAGCATTAGCACTTAGTGAATACATGAACTCCTCAAACTACGGTCATCACCGGTAAGTATCCTGATTATTGTCACTTCGGGGTTAACGGATCATAACACATAATAGGTGACTATAGACTTGCAAGATAGGATCAAGAACTCACATATATTCATGAAAACATAATAGGTCCATATCTGAAATCATGGCACTCGGTCCCTAGTGAAAAGCATTAAGCATAATAAAGTCATAGCAACATCAATCTCAGAACATAGTGGATACTAGTGATCAAACCCTAACAAAACTAACTCGATTACATGATAAATCTCATCCAACCCATCACCGTCCAGCAAGCCTACGATGGAATTACTCACGCACGGCGGTGAGCATCATGAAATTGGTGATGGAGGATGGTTGATGATGACGACGTAGACGAATCTCCCTCTCCGGAGCCCCGAACGGACTCCAGATCAGCCCTCCCGAGAGAGTTTAGGGCTTGGTGGCGGCTCCGTATTGTAAAACGCGATGAATCTTTCTCTCTGATGTTTTCTCCGCGAACATGAATATATGGATTTGGAGTTAAGGTCGGTGAAGGTCCAGGGGGCCCACGAGGTAGGGGGCGCGGCCCCCACCCTCGTGGACAGGGTGTGGGCCCCCTGATGCTGATTCTTTCGCAAGTATTTTTTATTTATTCCAAAAAGTTGCTCCATGGATTTTCAGGTCATTCCGAGAACTTTTATTTTTGCACAAAAATAACACCATGGCAGTTCTGCTGAAAACCGCGTCAGTCCAGGTTAGTTCCATCTAAATCATGCAAGTTAGAGTCCAAAACAAGGGCAAAAGTGTTTGGAAAAGTAGATACGACGGAGACGTATCAACTCCCCCAAGCTTAAACCTTTGCTTGTCCTCAAGAAATTCAGTTGACAAACTGAAAGTGATAAAGAAAAACTTTTACAAACTCTGTTTGCTCTTGTTGTTGCAAATATGCAAAGCCAGCATTCAAGTTTTCAGTAAAGATTATGAACTAACCATATTCACAATAACACTTAGGTGTCATGTTACTCATATCAATGGCATAATCAACTAGCGAGCAATAATAATAAAACTCGGATGACAACACTTTCTTAAAACAATCATAATATGATATAACAAGATGGTATCTCGCTAGCCCTTTCTGAGACCGCAAAACATAAATGCAGAGCACCTTTAAAGATCAAGGACTAACTAAACATTGTAATTCATGGTAAAAGAGATCCATTCATAGTCATACCCAATATAAATTAATAGTAATGCATGAAAATGACAGCGGTGCTCTCCAGCGGGTGCTTTTTAATAAGAGGTGATGACTCAAAATAAAAGTAAATAGATAGGCCCTTCACAGAGGGAAGCAGTGATTTGTAGAGGTGCCAGAGCTCGATTTTGAAATAGAGATAAATAACATTTTGAGCAGTATACTTTCACTGTCAACATAACAACTGAGAGATCTCGATATCTTCCATGCTACACACATCATAGGTGGTTCCCAAACAGAATGGTAAAGTTTATACTCCCCCACCACCAACAAGCATCAATCCATGGCTTGTCCAAAACAACGGATGCCTCCAACTAACAACAATCTTGAGGGAGTTTTGTTCGTAATTATTTTGATTTGATTTGAGCATGGGACTGGGCATCCCTGTGACCTGCCATTTTCTCGTGAATGAGGAGCAGAGTCCACTCCTCTTGAGAATAACCCGCCTAACATGGAAGATACAGACAACCCTAGTTGATACATGAGTTGTTCGAGCATACAAAACATAATTTCATTTGAAGGTTTGGAGTTTGGCACATACAAATTTACTTGGAACGGCGGGTAAATACCGCATATAGGAAGGTATGGTGAACTCATATGGAATAACTTTGGGGTTTATGGAGTTTGGATGCACAAGCAGTATTCCCGCTTAGTACAGGTGAAGGCTAGAAAGAGACTGGGAATCTACCAACTAGAGAGCGACAACAGTCATGAACATGCATTAAAATTAATCAACACTGAGTGCAAGCATGAGTAGGATATAATCCACCATGAACATAAATATCATGAAGGATATGTTGATTTTGTTTCAACTACATGCGTGAACATGTGCCAAGTCAAGTCACTCGAATCATTCAAAGAAGGATACCACCCTATCATACCACATCACAACCATTTTAATAGCATGTTGGCACGCAATGTAAACCATTATAAACTCCTAGCTAATTAAGCATGGCATAAGCAACTATAATCTCTAATTGTCATTGCAAACATGTTTATTCATAATAGGCTGAATCAGGAACGATGAACTAATCATATTTACAAAAACAAGATAGGTCGAGTTCATACCAGCTTCTCTCATCTCAATCAGTCCATCATATATCGTCGTTATTGCCTTTCACTTGCACGATTGAACAGTGTGTATAATAATAATAGTGCATGTGCATTGGACTAAGCTGGAATCTGCAAGCATTCAATCCAAGGGAGACGACAAGGTAATATGGGCTCTCGGTTAAATCAACAATAATGCATATAAGGGCCACTCAACATTCTCATCATGGTCTTCTCCTCTCGACCCCCAAAGAAAAGAAATAAAACTATTTACACGGAAAAGCTCCCAACAATACAAAGAAGAACGAGAAATCTTTTTGGGTTTTCTTTTAATTACTACTACTACAAGCATGGAAAATAAACTAGCTAAAAGCTACAACTAATTTTTTTGGTTTTCTTAAGGTTATTTAAACACACAAGAAGAAAGCAAGAAAAGAAAATAAACTAGCATGGATAGTACAATGAAAAAGTATGAGTACCAACAACTAGAATGAGTGTGTGAACATGAATGTAATGTCGGTGAGAAATACGTACTCCCCCAAGCTTAGGGTTTTGTCCTAAGTTGGTCTATGCCCATGGATGGCCTGGCGGATATCCGGAGTTATAACTGGGGTCATACTGAGATGTATCACCCATTGCCTCACGAGCTGCAGCCTGTAGGCGAGCTGCCTCCGTCCTCCTCTCATACTCGTTCGCCTCCTCCCTGGTGATAATATATCTTCCTTTTGCCTGATAATCAAAGAAGGCAGGAGCATGGAGAGTAATATGGACAACGCGATGTCTGTCAAAGATTAGTCGATACTGGAGGATTTTTTCATTCCTCTCAAGAAAATGATGATTAACCATGGCATTATAATCTAAATAAGCGGGAGGCAACTCCCTATCATTTTCATGTGCGGGTATACCAAGATAATTAGCCACACAGGTCACATAAATCCCTCCAAACAAGTCTCCATCTAAACCATTATTATGCAACCTTCGTGCAACAATTGCCCCTAAGTTATATTGTTTATCCCCTAATACAGCACTCTTGAGAATACAAAGATCCGGGACACACATGTGACAAGCTTCATCTTTACCGTTAATGCATCTACCTATGAAGAGAGAAAAGTAATGTATTGCAGGAAAATGAATGCTCCCTATGGTAGCTTGTGCTATTTCTCTGGATTCTCCCACAGTGATACTAGCAAGAAAGTCTTTATATTCAGATTTACGAGGTTCATTAATACTACCCCAATGTGGGAGTTTACAAGCAGTAGTAAAATCTTCTAAGTCCATGGTATAAGATTTATCATAAAGATGAAATAGGACATTGCCAGAATTACATGAAGATGTAAATTTAAACCTTCTCACAAAGGAATCAGTTAAATGGTAGTATTGAGGGCACTTATCTTGCATTACGCACATATGCATCAAATTCATCCTTGATGCCTCCTTTGACCATAAACTCCTCCGACGGCCATTCACAAGGTCGCACATAAGCTTCCCTCAATGGTTCATCGTCCTGCTCACGTATTGCAAGCCTAGGTCCTTGCTTCCTTGAAGAACCAAACTCATTGGACCATTGGACATATTTCTTCCTCTGAAAAATTTCTGAAATTTTTAGTAACTCAAAATAAAAGTGAACCAAACTCAACAAAATTGGTAGCAACTACTCCCACAAGTGCCTAGAGATTATATCATGCATTAGAACTACTTGGGACCCTATAAATTTGACATGCAAGCTCAAGAACAGGGTCACCTAGGCAGCAAAAATTTGCAATGAATAAAGCACTAGAACAAAAACTAATTGGACCATTGGAGGAGTCACATACCAAAGAACAATTCCCCAAAGCAGTTTTGTGAATGGAGCTTTGAGCAAGGAGATCAAAAATGGCAGCAAAATGAGCTAGAACTCGTGCTTGAGCTGGATATTGATTTTTTGGGAGGAAGAAGAAGAGCATGGGTGTAGGAATAAGTGAAGGGGGGCCACCGTGGGTCCATGAGGTAGGGGGCGCGCCCCTGACCCTCGTGGCCAGGTGCCAGCTCCCCCTGCTGTGTTCTCAGTGCCAGATATTCTCAAATATTCTAGAAAAATCATACTAAATTTTCAGGGCATTTGGAGAACTTTTATTTTCGGGGTATTTTTTTATTGCATGGATAATTCAGAAAACAAATAGAAAATACTAATTTTGTTTTATTTAAGCTAAATAACAGAAAGTAAAAAGGAGGGTACAGAAGGTTGTGCCTTCTAACTTCATCCATCTCATGCTCATCAAAAGGAATCCACTAACAAGGTTGATCAAGTCTTGTTAACAAACTCATTCTGAATAACATGGATTCGGGGAAATTTCGAATAACACTAGGTTACCTCAACGGGGATATGCACATCCCCAATAATAAGAATATCATATTTCTTCTTGACAGTAGGAAGAGGAAATTCAAAACCTGCAATAATAATAGATGGAATTTTTCCAATAGAATTGATACTATGAACTTGAGGTTGTTTCCTCGGAAAGTGTATCGTATGCTCATTACCATTAACATGAAAAGTGACATTGCCTTTGTTACAATCAATAACAGCCCCTGCAGTGTTCAAAAAGGGTCTACCAAGGATATTGACATACTATTGTCCTCGGGAATATCAATAATAACAAAGTCCGTTAAGATATTAACGTTTGCAACCACAACAAGCACATCCTCACAAATACCGACATGTATAGCAGTTGATTTATCGTCCATTTGCAAAGATATTTCAGTAGGTGTCAACTTATTCAATTCAAGTCTACTATATAAAGAGAGAGGCATAACACTAACACCGGCTCCAAGATCACATAAAGCAGTTTTAACATAGTTTCTTTTAATGGAACATGGTATAGTTGGTACTCCTGGGTCTCCTAGTTTTTTTGGTATTCCACCCTTAAAACTATATTTAGCAAGCATGGTGGAAATTTCATCTTTCGGTATATTTCTTTTATTTGTGATAATATCTTTCATATACTTAGCATAAGGATTTACTTTAAGCATATCAGTCAAACACATATGCAAAAAGATAGGTCTAATCATTTCAGCAAAGTGCTCAAAATCCTCATCATCCTTTTCCTTGGATGGTTTAGGAGGAAAAGGCATGGGTTTCTGAACCCATGGTTCTCTTTCTTTACCGTGCTTCCTAGTAACAAAGTCTCTCTTATCATAACGTTAATTCTTTGATTGTGGGTTATCAAGATCAATAGCAGGTTCAATCTCTACATCATTATTATTGCTAGGTTGAGCATTAACACGAACATTATCATTAACATTATCACTAGGTTCATGTTCATCGCCAGATTGTGTTTCAGCATCAGAAATAGAAATATCATTGGGATTCTCAGGTGTGTCTACAACAGGTTCACTAGAAGCATGCAAAGTCCTATCATTTTTCTTTTTCTTCTTTTTAGAAGGACTAGGTATATCAACATTATTTCTCTGAGAATCTTGCTCTATTCTCTTAGGGTGGCCTTCAGGATACAAAGGTTCCTGAGTCATTTTACCCGTTCTAGTTGCCACTCTAACTGCAAAGTCATGTTTATTATTTAATTCATCGAGCAAATCATTTTGAGCCTTAAGTACTTGTTCTACTTGAGTGGTATCCATGGAAGCATGTTTACTAATGAGTTTAAGTTCACCTTTAACTCTAGACATATAATCACTCAAGTGGCAAATCATATAAGCATTTCGTTTCAATTGTCTACTAACATAAGCATTGAAATTTTCTTGTCTAGCCATAAAGTCATCAAATTCATCCAAGCACTGGCTAGCAAACTTAGTAGACGGGATTTCAACTTTATCATATCTATAGAGAGAATTTACCTTCACTACCTGTGCTGGGTTATCAAGACAACGTATTTCTTCAATAGGTGGTATATTAAGACCATGTATTTCTTCAACAGGAGGTAAATTCTTAACATCTTCAGCTTTAATACCTTTTTCTTTCATAGATTTCTTCGCCTCTTGCATATCTTTAGGACTGAGAAATAGAACACCTCTTTTCTTCGGAGTTGGTTTAGGAGTTGGCTCAGGAAGTATCCAAATGTTCTCATTAGTCAACATATTATTCAATAGCAATTCAGCTTGATCGACTGTTCTTTCCCTGAAAACACAACCAGCACAACTATCCAAGTGTTCCTTGGAAGCATCAGTTAGTCCATTATAAAAGATATCAAGTATTTCATTTTTCTTAAGAGGATGATCAGGCAAAGCATTAAGTAATCGGAGAAGCCTCCCCCAAGCTTGTGGGAGACTCTCTTCTTCAATTTTCACAAAATTATATATTTCCTCAAGGCAACTTGTTTCTTATGAGCAGGGAAATATTTAGCAGAGAAGTAATAAATCATATCCTGGGGACTACACACACAATCATGATCAAGAGAATTAAACCAAGTTTTATTATCACCCTTTAATGAGAACGGAAATATCTTAAGGATATAGTAGTAGCGAGATTTCTCATCGTTAGTGAACAGGGTGGCTATAACATTTAACTTAGTAAGATGTGCCACAACAGTTTCAGATTCATAGCCATAAAAAGGATCAGATTCAAACAAAGTAATTATCTCAGGATCGACAGAGAAATCATAATCCTTATCAGTAACAAAGATAGGTGAAGTAGCAAAAGCAGGGTCATATTTCATTCTAGCTTTCAGAGATTTCTATTTCAGTTTAGCTAATAACTTCTTAAGGTCAGATCTATCATTGCAAGCAAGAAAATCTCTAGCAGTTTCTTCATCCATAACATAACCTCAGGAACAACAGGCAATTCATATTTAGGGGGAGAACCTTCATCATCACTATCTTCAATAATATCGGTTTCAAGAATTTCATTCTCTCTAACCCTAGCAAGTTTTTCATCAAGATATTCACCTAATGGCACAATAGTATCAAGCATAGAAGTAGTTTCATTATAAGTATCATGCATAGTAGAAGTGACATCATCAATAACATGTGACATATCAGAATTAATAGCAGAAGCAGGTTTAGGTGTCGCAAGCTTACTCATAACAGAAGGAGAATCAAGTGCAGAGCTAGATGGCGGTTCCTTACCTCTCCTCGTAGTTGAGGGATAAATCTTAGTTCTTTCATCTTTCAAGTTCCTCATAGTGACCAGCAGATATAAATCCCAAGTGAATCAAAGAATAGAGCTATGATCCCTAGGAACGGTGGTAGAAAATAGTCTTGATAACCCACAAGTATAGGGGATCGCAACCGTTTTTGAGGGTAGAGTATTCAACCCAAATTTATTGATTCGACACAAGGGGAGCCAAACAATATTCTCAAGTATTAGCAGTTGAGTTGTCAATTCAACCACACCTGGATAACTTAGTATCTGCAGCAAAGTATTTAGTAGCAAAGTAGTATGGAAGTAACTGATACGTCCATTTTGCATCATGCTTTTATATCAATATTTATTGCATTATGGGCTGTTATTTCACGTTATGTCACAATACTTATGGCTATTCTCTCTTATTTTACAAGGTTTACATGAAGAGGGAGAATGCCGGCAGCTGGAATTCTGGGCTGGAAAAGGAGCAAATATTGGATGTCTATTCTGCGCAACTCCAAAAGTCCTGAAACCCCATAGAATATCTTAAAATAAATAAAGAAAAAATCATCGCCAAAGATGAAGGCCAGGGGGCCCACACCCTGCTCACGAGGGTGGGGGCGCCCCCCCTTGGGGCGCGCCCCTACCTCGTGGGCCCCCTGGTGGCTCTCCGACGCCCATCTTCTCCTATATGAAGTCTTTCGATGAGGAAAAAATAGAAGGCAACCTTTCAGGACGAGACTCCGCCGCCACGAGGCGGAACCTTGGCGGAACCAATCTAGGGCTCCGGCAGAGCTGTTCTGCCGGGGACACTTCCCTCCGGGAGGGGGAAATCATCACCATCGTCATCACCAATGCTCCTCTCATCGGGAGAGGGCAATCTCCATCAACATCTTCACCAGCACCATCTCATCTCCAAACCCTAGTTCATCTCTTGTATCCAATTCTTGTCTCCAAGTCCGGGATTGGTGCTAGTAGGTTGCTAGTAGTGTTGATTACTCCTTGTAGTTGATGCTAGTTGGTTTATTTGGTGGAAGATCATATGTTCAGATCCTTTATGCATCATTATTACCCCTCTGATTATGAACATGAATATGCTTTGTGAGTAGTTACGTTTGTTCCTGAGGACAAGGGAGAAGTCTTGCTATTAGTAGTCATGTGAATTTGGTATTCGTTCGATATTTTGATGAGATGTATGTTGTCTAGCCTCTAGTGGTGTTATGTGAACGTCGACTACATAACACTTCACCATTATTTGGGCCTAGAGGAAGGCATTGGGAAGTAATAAGTAGATGATGGGTTGCTAGAGTGACAGAAGCTTAAACCCTAGTTTATGCGTTGCTTCGTAAGGGGCTGATTTGGATCCATATGTTTCATGCTATGGTTAGGTTTACCTTAATACTTTTGTTGTAGTTGCGGATGCTTGCAATAGAGGTTAATCATAAGTGGGATGCTTGTCCAAGTAAGGGCAGTACCCAAGCACCGGTCCACCCACATATCAAATTATCAAAGTACCGAACGCGAATCATATGAGCGTGATGAAAACTAGCTTGACGATATTCCCATGTGTCCTCGGGAGCACTTTTCCTATTATAAGAGTTTGTCCAGGCTTGTCCTTTGCTACAAAAAGGATTGGGCCACCTTGCTGCACTTTATTTACTTTTGTTACTTGTTGCTCGTTACAATTTATCTTATCACAAAACTATCTGTTACCACTTATTTCAGTACTTGCAGAGAATACCTTGTTGAAAACCGCTTATCATTTCCTTCTGCTCCTCGTTGGGTTCGACACTCTTACTTATCGAAAGGACTAGGATAGATCCCCTATACTTGTGGGTCATCAAGACTCTTTTCTGGCGCCGTTGCCAGGGAGTGAAGCGCCTTTGGTAGGTGGAATTTGGTAAGGAAAAATTTATTTAGTGTGCTGAAATTTTCTGTCACTTGTTACTATGGAAAGTAATTCTCTGAGGGGCTTGTTCGGGGTATCTTCACCCCGTCCAGTAGAGCAAAGAGTTGCTCCTCAACCTACTCAACCTACTGAACCTATTGAAAATGAAACTCCTTTTGAGATTCCTTCGGGTATGATGGAAAAACTGCTAGCTAACACTTTTACAGGAGATGGAACAAGGCATCCTGATGAACATCTACGCTATGTGGATGACGTTTGTGGACTATTTAAGCTTGCAGGTATACCCGATGATGTTGTTAAGAAGAAGGCCTTCCCTTTATCTTTGAAGGGAGACGCATTGACATGGTACAGGCTATGTGATGATATGAGATCATGGAACTATAAAAGATTGAAATTGGAATTTCATCAAAAGTATTACCCTATGCATCTTGTTCATCGTGATCGCAATTATATATATAATTTTTGGCCTCGCGAAGGAGAAAGCATCGCTCAAGCTTGGGGGAGGCTTAAATCAATGTTATATTCATGCCCCAATCATGAGCTCTCAAGAGAAGTAATTATGCAAAGTTTTTATGCTCGGCTTTCTGATAACAATCGCACCATGCTCGATACTTCTTGTGCTGGCTCTTTTATGATGAAGACTATCGAATTTAAATGGAATTTATTGGATAGAATTAAACGCAACTCTGAAGATTGGGACCTTGACGAAGGTAAGGAGTCAGGTATTGCACCTAAGTTTAATTGTGTTAAATCTTTTATGGATACCGATATTTTCCGTAAGTTTAGCACTAAATATGGACTCGACTCTGAGATAGTAGCTTCTTTCTGTGAATCCTTTGCTACTTATGTTGATCTCCCCAAGGAGAAGTGGTTTAAATATCATCCTCCCATAGAAGTAAAAGTAGCTGCACCTATTAAAGTTGAAGAAAAGGCTGTCACTTATAATGATCCTATTGTTCCCACTTCTTATGTTGAGAAACCGCCTTTCCCTGTTAGAATGAAGGATCATGCTAAAGCTTCAACAGTTGTTCGTAAAAGCAATATTAGAACTTATACACTTCCTGAGCAAGTCAAAGTAGAACCCAATATTGTTATTGTTAAAGATCTCTTGTCTGATAATATCGATGGGCATGTTATTCAATTCCAGAGTGAAACTGCTAGAATTGCTAAACCTTGTGATAGAGATAAACATAGACCTGTGGTAGGCGTGCCTGTTATTTCTGTTAAAATAGGAGATCATTGTTATCATGGCTTATGTGATATGGGTGCTAGTGCTAGTGTAATACCCATTGACTTATACAAATAAATTATGCATGATATTGCACCAGTTGAGTTAGAAGATATTGATGTTACAATTAAACTTGCCAATAGAGATACTATATCTGTAATGGGAATTGTTAGAGATGTTGAAGTCTTGTGTGAAAAAACCAAATATCCCGCTGATTTTCTTGTTCTTGGTTCTCCACAAGATAGCTTTTGTCCCATTATATTTGGTAGACCCTTCTTGAATACTGTTAATGCTAGGATAGACTGCAAAAAGAATGTTGTTACTATTGGCTTGGATGATATGGTTCATGAGTTTAATTTCTCTAAATTTAGTAAACAACATCGTGAGGAAGAATCGCCTAGTAAGGATGAAATTACTGGTCTTGCTTCTATTGCCGTACCTCCTAGTGATCCTTTAGAACAATATTTGCTAGACCACGAAAATGATATGTTCATGAATGAAAGAAGGGAAATAGATGAGGTATTCTTTAAACAAGAACCTATTCTGCAACACAATTTGCCTGTTGAAATTCTAGGGGATCCTCCTCCACCCAAGGGTGATCCCATGTTTGAGCTTAAACCATTGCCTGATAATCTTAAATATGCCTATCTTGATGAAAAGAAAATATATCCTGTTATTATTAGTGCTAACCTTTCAGAGCATGAAGAAGAAAGATTATTGAAAACTCTGAAGAAGCACCGTGCCGCTATTGGATATACACTTGATGATCTTAAGGGCATTAGTCCCACTCTATGTCAACATAAAATAAATTTGGAAGCGGATGCCAAACCAGTTTGTGATCCTCAACGACGTTTGAATCCTAAAATGAAAGAAGTGGTAAGAAAAGAAATACTCAAGCTTCTCGAAGCAGGTATAATTTATCCCGTTGCTGATAGTCAGTGGGTAAGTCCTGTCCATTGTGTCCCTAAGAAGGGAGGTATTACTGTTGTCCCTAATGATAAAGATGAATTGATCTCGCAAAGAATTATCACAGGTTATAGGATGGTAATTGATTTCCGCAAATTAAATAAAGCTACTAAGAAGGATCATTACCCCTTACCTTTTATTGATCAAATGCTAGAATGATTAAGAAAACATACACATTATTGCTTTCTAGATGGTTATTCTGGTTTCTCTCAAATACCTGTGTCAGCTAAAGATCAATCAAAGACTACTTTTACATGCCCTTTTGGTACTTTTGCTTATAGACGTATGCCTTTTGGTTTATGTAATGCACCTGCTACCTTTCAAAGATGCATGATGGCTATATTCTCTGACTTTTATGAAAAAATTTGTGAGGTTTTCATGGACGATTTTTCCGTCTATGGTTCCTCTTTTGATGATTGCTTGAGCAATCTTGATCGAGTTTTACAGAGATGTGAAGAAAAGAATCTTGTCTTGAATTGGGAAAAGTGCCACCTCATGGTTAATGAAGGTATTGTCTTGGGGCACAAAGTTTCTGAAAGAGGTATTGAAGTTGATAAAGCCAAAGTTGATGCTATTGAAAAGATGCCATGTCCCAAGGACATCAAAGGTATAAGAAGTTTCCTTGGTCACGTCGGATTTTATAGGAGGTTCATTAAGGACTTCTCAAAAATTTCTCGGCCTCTGACTAATTTATTACAAAAGATGTACCATTTGTCTTTGATGATGATTGTGTAGAAGCATTTGAAATACTTAAGAAAGCATTAGTCTCTGCACCTGTTGTTCAGCCACCAGATTGGAATTTAC
The DNA here is from genome assembly GCF_018294505.1 of Triticum aestivum. Classification (NCBI taxonomy): domain Eukaryota; kingdom Viridiplantae; phylum Streptophyta; class Magnoliopsida; order Poales; family Poaceae; genus Triticum; species Triticum aestivum. The sequence continues at coordinate 629,538,851 of NC_057798.1, forward strand.
CCTTTGAAATTATGTGTGATGCTAGTGATTATGCTGTAGGTGCTGTTCTAGGGCAAAGAGTTGATAAGAAATTAAATGTTATCCATTATGCTAGTAAGACTCTAGACAATGCTCAAAGAAATTATGCTACTACCGAAAAGGAACTTTTAGCAGTTGTATTTGCTTGTGATAAATTCAGACCCTATATTGTTGATTCTAAAGTAACTATTCACACTGATCATAATGCTATTAAATATCTTATGGAAAAGAAGGATGCAAAACCTAGACTCATTAGATGGGTTCTCTTGCTACAAGAATTTGATTTGCATATTGTTGATAGAAAGGGAGCTGAGAACCCCGTTGCAGACAACTTATCTAGGTTAGAGAATGTTCTTGATGACCCACTACCTATTGATGATAGCTTCCCTGATGAGCAATTAAATGTCATAAGCACTTCTCATACCACTCCTTGGTATGCTGATTATGCTAATTATATTGTCGCTAAATTTATACCACCTAGCTTCACATACCAACAAAAGAAAAAGTTTTTCTATGACTTGCGACATTGCTTTTGGGATGACCCACATCTTTATAAAGAAGGAGTAGATGGTGTCATTAGACATTGTGTACCTGAGCATGAACAGGAACAAATCCTATGCGAGTGTCACTCCGAAGCTTATGGAGGACACCATGCTGGAGATAGAACTGCACATAAGGTATTGCAATCTGGTTTTTATTGGCCTACTCTCTTCAAGGATGCCCGTAAGTTTGTTTTGTCTTGCGATGAATGTCAAAGAATTGGTAATATTAGTAGACGTCAAGAAATGCCTATGAATTATTCACTTGTTATTGAACCATTTGATGTTTGGGGCTTTGATTATATGGGACCTTTTCCTGCCTCTAATGGATACACACATATTTTAGTTGTTGTTGATTACGTTACTAAGTGGGTAGAAGCTATTCCAACTAGTAGTGTTGATCATAAAATTCTATTAAAATGCTTAAGGAAGTTATTTTTCCGAGGTTTGGAGTCCCTAGATATCTTATGACTGATGGTGGTTCACATTTTATTCATCGTGCTTTCCGTAAAATGCTTGCTAAATATGACGTTAATCATTGGATTGCATCTCCTTATCACCCGCAGTCTAGTGGTCAAGTAGAATTGAGCAATAGAGAGCTCAAATTAATTTTGCAAAAGAGTATCAACAGGTCTAGAAAGAATTGGTCTAAGAAACTGGGGGACGCATTATGTGCCTATAGAACTGCATATAAGAATCCTATGGGTATGTCTCCGTATAAAATGGTTTATGGAAAAGCATGTAACTTACCTCTCGAACTAGAACATAAGGCATATTGGGCTATTAAAGATCTCAACTATGATTTCAAACTTGCCAGATGAGAAGAGGTTATTTGATATTAGCTCCCTTGATGAATGGAGAACCCAAGCTTATGAAAATGCCAAGTTGTTTAAAGAAAAAGTTAAAAGATGGCATGACAAAAGGATACAAAAGCGTGAGTTTAATGTAGGTGATTATGTATTGCTATTCAACTCTCGTTTATGATTTTTTGCAGGAAAACTTCTCTCTACATGGGAAGGTCCCTACGTTATCGAGGAGGTCTATCGTTCCGGTGCCATAAAAATCAACAACTTTGAAGGCACAAATCCGAAGGTGGTAAACGGTCAAAGGATCAAACACTATATCTCAGGTAATCCTATAAATGTTGAAACCAATATTATTAAAACCGTAACCCCGGAGGAATACATAAGGGACACCTTCCAGCTCATTTCAGACTCCGAAAAGGAATAGGTATGTGGTACGGTAAGTAAACCGACTCAAAAACAATTTTAAGGCAATATTTCTCTGTTTTGGAATATTTAGAAAAATAGAAAAATCAATGGCAGTTTGGGAAGGAGACGAGGCCTCCACGAGGGTGGAGGGCGCGCCCTACCCCCTGGGTGCGCCCTCTACCTCGTGAGCACCTTGTGTGCTCTCCGGACTCTGTTTTCTTGTACGACACATATTTTGGTCGGTAAAAAATCATTATATATACTCCCGAAGGTTTTGACTCTCGTATCACGCAAGTATCCCCTGTTCTTGTTTCGAGCTGTTTTTCTGATAGGTCTGGATCATCATGACGATCCCAAGTGCTTCCAAGGACAAGTTCTTCGAGAAGGTTATCAACCCTTACCTCGCGGAGGTGCTGTGACACCCTCAAACCATTGAGATGCGTGATGGGCTGCTGCACATCTGTGATGTTGAGGGACAAAAGGGAACCGGAAGCGTGGAGTCAAGGCTCGAAGCAATGGAGCAACAAGTTTTCAAGTGCCAGGGGATGGTGGAGCGTGGAATCAACGCTAGGAACAAGATGCTCGTGGAGTTCACCCACAACTATGAGCTGGATGCCAAGAACACCGAGGAGGCCATCTTCAAGCTACATGAGAAGATCGAGCACCTCCAAGCCCAAATCTATGATCTGCAAAAGCAAAACTGTGAGTATGAATATAGATTCAAAAGGATGAGTTTGGCTGCAGATTTGAGGATTCCGGAGACTCGATCATCCTTCTATGATGGTGAACCTATGCCATGGAAGGTGGACGACAAGCCTGCATCATCGACAACACCTCCACCGCCAAAAACAAAGAAGGAGATATAATCACATGGGTATGGGCACTCCCCTTGGCAACTACCAAGCTTGGGGGAGGTTCCCTGGTATCGTATCACCATCACAACTCCTATCTTTACCGTTTTTCTTAGTTCGATCCTATTAGTAGTATCTTGATTTAGTAGAATAAAGTCATGGCATGAGCTAGTTTTGAGTTTTGCTTTACGATCCTTCTTTGTAATCGAGTCCGTGAGCTATATAATAAAGATTAGTGTTGAGTCAAAGGCTTGATTATTTTGCCATGATCTTGGGTGAATAGAAGAAAAGAATAAAAAGCATCAAAGAGTCCATATTGATCTTATTGAAAGTAATGACTTCACATAGAGAGAGTATGATGATTAAAAGTTGTTGGGAGTTGGCAAATATAGCTTTGGTCATTGTTGCAATTAATAGGAAGTAATAAGGAAAGAGAGGTTTCACATATAGATATATTATCATTGTCATCTTTTATGATTGGGAGCACTCATTAAAATATGACATGCTAAAGAGTTGAGGTTGGACAAGGAAGACAACATAATGAGTTATGTTTTCTTATATCTGAGATAAAGTATGTTGTCATGGATCCTCTAACGTGTTGAGCTTGCCTTTCTCCCTCATGCTAGCCAAATTCTCAGCACCAAGTAGAAATACTACTTGTGCTTCCAAATACCCTTAAACCAGTTTTGCCATGAGAGTCCACCATATCTAGCTATGGATTGAGTAAGATCCTTCAAGTAAGTTGTCATCGGTGCAAGCAATAAAAATTGCTCTCTAAATATGCATGACTTATTAGTGCGGAGAAAATAAGCTTTGTACGAACTTGTTGTGGACGTAATAAAAGTGACGAACTACATAACAAAGGTCCACATACAAGGGGCAATATAAAGTGACGTTCTTTTGCATTAAGATTTTGTGCATCAACCCGAAACGCGCATGACAACCTCTGCTTCCCTCTGCGAAGGGCCTATCTTTTATTATTATTGTCTACCTTATACAAGAGTCACAGTGATCTTCACCTTTCCTTTTTCATTTTATCCTTTGGCAAGCTCAGCATGTTGGAAAGAGTATGATATATATATCTAATTGGATGTAGGGGAGCATGAATTATTATTGTTGACATTACCCTTGAGGTAAAAGGTTGTGGGGCAAAACTATAAGCCCCTATCTTTCTCTGTGTCCGAATTAAACTCCGTAACCACAAGTATCGCGTGAGTGTTAGCAATTATGAAGGACTAAGTGATAGTTGAGTATGTGTACTTGCTTTTAAGCTCTGAAATAGACTATTTCCGATGTTATGATAATTTGCAATTGCTTCAATGACTGAGGTTGTAATTTGTTGGTGCTCAATAAGGTTTCTGATTCATACTTTTTGCTTTGTGAAAAGATCATCACTTGAACATAAGTAATCATATGACAAAATCTCTACTTGTTGCTGTTATAGAAATAATCATGATGCCTTCATGCCCGTATTTTATTTTTTATCGATGCCTCTACCTCTAAACATGAGGACATATTTATTGTTATCGGCTTTTCGCTTGAGGACAAGCAAGGTCTAAGCTTGGGGGAGTTGATACGTCCATTTTGCATCATGCTTTTATATCAATATTTATTGCATTATGGGCTGTTATTTCACGTTATGTCACAATACTTATGGATATTCTCTCTTATTTTACAAGGTTTACATGAAGAGGGAGAATGCCGACAGCTGGAATTCTGGGCTGGAAAAGGAGCAAATATTGGAGGTCTATTCTGCGCAACTCCAAAAGTCCTGAAACTCCACGGAATATCTTAAAATAAATAAAGAAAAATCATCGCCAAAGATGAAGGCCAGGGGGCCCACACCCTGCTCATGAGGGTGGGGGCGCCCCCCCCCCCGGGGGCACGCCCCCCTACCTCGTGGGCCCCCTGGTGGCTCTCCGATGCCCATCTTCTCCTATATGAAGTCTTTCGATGAGGAAAAAATAGAAGGAAACCTTTCGGGACGAGACTCCACCGCCACGAGGCGGAACCTTGGCGGAACCAATCTAGGGCTCTGGCAGAGCTGTTCTTCCGGGGACACTTCCCTCCGGGAGGGGGAAATCATCACCATCGTCATCACCAATGCTCCTCTCACCGGGAGAGGGCAATCTCCATCAACATCTTCACCAGCACCATCTCATCTCCAAACCCTAGTTCATCTCTTGTATCCAATTCTTGTCTCCAAGTCCGGGATTGGTGCTAGTAAGTTGCTAGTGGTGTTGATTACTGCTTGTAGTTGATGCTAGTTGGTTTATTTGGTGGAAGATCATATGTTCAGATCATTTATGCACATTATTACCCCTCTGATTATGAACATGAATATGCTTTGTGAGTAGTTACGTTTGTTCCTGAGGACAAGGGAGAAGTCTTGCTATTAGTAGTCATGTGAATTTGGTATTCGTTCGATATTTTGATGAGATGTATGTTGTCTAGCCTCTTGTGGTGTTATGTGAACATCGACTACATAACACTTCACCATTATTTGGGCCTAGAGGAAGGAATTGGGATGTAATAAGCAGATGATGGGTTGCTAGAGTGACAGAAGCTTAAACCCTAGTTTATGCGTTGCTTCGTAAGGGGCTGATTTGCATCCATATGTTTCATGCTATGGTTAGGTTTACCTTAATACTTTTGTTGTAGTTGCGGATGCTTGCAATAGAGGTTAATCATAAGTGGGATGCTTGTCCAAGTAGGAGCAGTACCCAAGCACCGGTCCACCCACATATCAAATTATCAAAGTACCAAACGTGAATCATATGAGCGTGATGAAAACTAGCTTGATGATATTCCTATGTGTCCTCGGGAGCGCTTTTCCTATTATAAGAGTTTCTCCAGGCTTGTCATTGCTACAAAAAGGATTGGGCCACCTTGCTGCACTTTGTTTACTTTTGTTACTTGTTGCTCGTTACAATTTATTTTATCACAAAACTATCTGTTACCACTTATTTCAGTACTTGCAGAGAATACCTTGCTGAAAACTGCTTGTCATTTCCTTCTGCTCGTCGTTGGGTTCGACACTCTTACTTATCGAAAGGACCACGATAGATCCCCTATACTTGTGGGTCATCAGTAATAGTAACAGTAGCAAAAGTAACAGTAGCAGTTTTGTAGTAATTGTAACAGTGGCAACGGTAAAGTAACTAAGCAAAGAGCAATATGTGAAAAGCTCGTAGGCATTGGATCAATGATGGATAATTATGTCGGATGCGATTCCTCATGTAACAGTTATAACATAGGGTGACACAGAACTAGCTCCAGTTCATCAATGTAATGTAGGCATGTATTCTGAATATAGTCATAGGTGCTTCTGGAAAATAACTTGCATGACATCTTTTGTCCTACCCTCCTGTGGCAGCGGGGTCCTATTGGAAACTAAGGGATATTAAGGCCTCCTTTTAATAGAGTACCAGACCAAAGCATTAGCACTTAGTGAATACATGAACTCCTAAAAATACGGTCATCACCGGTAAGTATCCTGATTATTGTCACTTCGGGGTTAACGGAGCATAACACATAATAGGTGACTATAGACTTGCAAGATAGGATCAAGAACTCACATATATTCATGAAAACATAATAGGTTCAGATATGAAATCATGGCACTCGGGCCCTAGTGAAACCCTAACAAAACTAACTCAATTACATGGTAAATCTTATCCAACCCATCACCGTCCAGCAAGCCTATGATGGAATTACCCACGCCCGGCGGTGAGCATCATGAAATTGGTGATGGAGGATGGTTGATGATGACAATGGCGACGAATCCCCCTCTCCGGAGCCCCGAACGGACTCCAGATCAGCCCTCCCGAGAGAGTTTAGGGCTTGGCGGTGGCTCCGTATCGTAAAACGGATGAATCTTTCTCTCTGTTTTTTTCTCCATAAACGTGAATATATGGAGTTGGAGTTCAGGTCGGTGGAGGTCCAGGGGGTCCATGAGGCATGGGGCGCGCCCTAGGGGGGCGCCCCCACCCTCATGGACAGGGTGTGGGCCCCCTGATGCTGATTCTTTTGCCAGTATTTTTTATTTAATCCAAAGAGTTGCTCCATGGATTTTCAGGTCATTCCGAGAACTTTTATTTCTGCACAAAAATAACACCATGGTAGTTCTGCTAAAAACAACGTCAGTCCGGGTTAGTTCCATTTAAATCATGCAAGTTAGAGTCCATAACAAGGGCAAAAGTGTTTGGAAAAGTAGATACGACGGAGACGTATCACGCCACATCATTTGCTAGGATGAATGGTTCGTCTGCATAGGAAAGATTGTTGAGATCCACTGTTGTCATTCCGTACTACGGGTCTTCCGTTACCCTGCCTTGTGTCATATTGACCCATTTTGCACCGAAACAAAGGGATCTTCAAACCACGTCCTTAGTCAAGTTCCCATATGTCCTCTTGGTAACCATAATATGTTTCCTTTCCCGTCTTGGTTGTTGCATCAAAGCAGACACCACTATTTTGGTTGGTGCTCTTCTTATCTTGGGCGAACGTGTAAAATGTATTCCCATTTATCTCGTACCCTTTGAAAGTCATTATATTCAAAGATGGTAACTGGGACAACAAGTACATGTCATCTTCAATATCGCCGTCATGCATGGCACGTGTATGACACCAACCGGCGAAAGTCCCCATTTGTTGGCATGCAATCCAGTCGTCAGACTACTCCGGGTGTTTGGAGCACAGAAAATTCTTTTGTTCCTCCATATAAGGAGCCACCAAGGCGGAATTCTGTAGAACACTGTAGTGTGCTTGAGTGAGAGAATGCCCATCCATACATATTATTTGATCCCCTCCTAGCGTGCCTTTTCCATCCAGTCCACCCTTATGCCGTGATTCAGGAACACCAATCGGCTTAAGGTCAGGAATAAAGTCAATACAAAACTCAATGACCTTCTCATTTTCATGGCCCTTCGAGATGCTTCCTTCTGGCCTAGCACGGTTATGAACATATTTCTTTAAGACTCCCATGAACCTCTCAAAGGGGAACATATTGTGTAGAAATACAGGACCCAAAACGTTAATCTCTTCGCATAGGTGAACTAGGACGTGCGTCATGATGTTGAAGAAGGATGGTGGGAACACCAACTGGAAACTGATAAGACATTGCACCAAATAATTCTGTAACCTTGGTATGATTTCTGGATCGATTACCTTCTGAGAGATTGCATTGAGGAATGCACATATCTTCACAATGGCTAATCGAACGTTTTTCGGTAGAAGTCCCCTCAATGCAACCGGATGAAGTTGCATCATAATCATGTGGCAGACATGAGACTTTAGGTTCTGGAACTTTTTCTCTGCCATATTTATTATTCCCTTTATATTCGACGAGAAGCCAGATGGTACCTTCATACTGACCAGCCATTCAAAGAAGATTTCCTTCTCTACTTTAGTAAGAGCGTAGCTGGCATGAACCCGATGTATGCCATCTTTTCCGTCCATACGTTGCTGGTCCTCCCGTGCCTCCAGCGTATCTTTTGTCTTCCCATACATGCCCAAGAAGCCAAGCAGGGTCACACAAAGATTCTTCGTCACGCGCATCACGTTGATTGCGGAGCGGACCTCTAGGTCTTTCCAATAGGGCAGGTCCCATAATATAGATTTATTCTTCCACATGGGTGCGCGTCCGTAAGCGTGATTCGAAACAGGTTGTCCGCTAGGATACTTTCCAAAGATTACCTTCAAATCCTTGACTATATCATGTACATCAGCACCAGTACGGTGGTGAGGCTTCGTCCGGTGATCCGCCTCACCTTTGAAATGCTTGCCTTTCTTTCTTACGGGATGCCTGTTCAGAAGAAATCGACGATGTCCCAGGTACACATTCTTCCTACAATTATCCAAATATATACTATCGCTATCATCCAAACAGTGCGTGCATCTGCGGTATCCCTTGTTTGTTTGTCCTGAAAGGTTACTGAGAGCAGGCCAATCATTGATGGTCACGAACAGCAACACCTTTAGGGCAAATTTTTTCTGTTTGTGCTCATCCCTCGCACGTACACCTTTTCTATTCCACAGCTGTAAGAGTTCTTCAACTAATGGCCTTAGGTACACATCAATGTCATTGCCGGGTTGTTTAGGGCCTTGGATGAGCACTGGCATCATAATGAACTTCCGCTTCATGCATAACCAAGGAGGAAGGTTATACAAACATAGAGTCACAAGCCAGGTGCTATGGTTGTTGCTCTGCTCCCCAAAAGGATTAATGCCATCTTCCCTTAGACCAAAACAATATGTTCCTTGCGTCACCTACAAATTCCTCCCTGTACTTTCTCTCGATTTTTCTCCACTGTGACCCGTCAGTGGGTACTCTCAACTTTCCGTCTTTCTTACGGTCTTCTCCGTGCCATCGCATCACCTTGGCACGCTCTTTATTTTGGTACAAACATTTCAACCGTGGTATTATAGGAGCATACCACATCATCTTGGCAGAAATCTTCTTCCTGGGGCGCTCTCCCTCGACATCACCAGGATCATCGCGGCTGATCTTATAGCGTAATGCACCGCACACGGGGCACGCGTTCAAATCCTCATACTCACCGCGGTAGAGGATGCAGTCATTAGGGCATGCATGTATCTTCTGCACCTCTAACCCTAGAGGGCAGACAACCTTCTTTGCTTCATACGTACTCTCGGGCAATTCGTTGTCCTTTGGAAGCATATTCTTTATCATTACCAGCAACTTTCCAAATCCCTTGTTAGATACACCATTCTCTACCTTTCATTGCAGCAATTCTAGTGTGGTACCCAGCTTTTTCTTGTCAGCTTTGCAATTCGGGTACAACAATTTCTTGTGATCCTCTAATATGCGCTGCAACTTCTTCTTCTCCCTTTCACTTGCGTAGTTTCTCTTTGCATCGAGAATGGACTAACCTAGATCATCAACGGGCTCATCTGATGCCTCTTCTTCAGCTTCTTCCCACATTTCTGGCTCAACTTCTTCTCGCATTGCCGGCTCAGCTTCTTGCCCCCATTGTTGTATCATCGTATTCAGGGAACCCATGGCCAGGATAGCTATCATCTTCTTCTTCCTCATCGTCTTCCATCATAACCCCTTTTTCTCCGTGCTTGGTCCAAACATTATAGTGGGGCATGAAACCAGACTCAAACAGGTGGACATGAATGGCTCTTGAGTTAGGGTAATTGTGATCATTCTTACAGCCAGCACATGGACAAGGCATAAAACCATCCGCCCGCTTGTTTGCCTGAGGCGCAATCAGAAAAGTATGGACGCCATCAACGAACTAGGGAGAGCATCGGTCATCATACATCCATTGCCGACTCATCTTCATTACACACCACCAAATAGACAAAATTAATACAGGTTCATACAACACTTAAATGCAACATACAAATAACTCTCTAGCTAAAGCATTTAAATGCAACAACAAATGCGATCAAGATCGCAACTAAGGTAACAATTGATCCAACAACATAATGATACCAAGCCTCACTATCAATGGCATATTTTCTAATCTTCAACCGCATTTTCTCCATCTTGATCTTGTGATCATCGACGACATCGGCAACATGCAACTCCAATTCCATCTTCTCCCCCTCAATTCTTTTCAATTTTTCTTTCAAATACTCATTTTCTCTTTCAACTAAATTTAACCTCTCGACAATAGGGTTGGTTGGAATTTCTGGTTCACATACCTCCTAGATAAAAATATCTATGTCAACTTGATGGGCATAATTTGTCATAAACACAAAATGCAACAAATAGTTTTAAAAGAGAATATACCACATCTGAGTCATAACACGGACGAGGGCCGACGGGGACGGATATCAAAACCATGGCACTATGTATAACAAACAACGCACAGGTAAGATAATTATGCAAGTAACTATATATCTAAATCACACAAACATGATTTTTTATATAAAAAAGATAAGGACAAGAGGCTCACCACAAGGTCGTGCCAGTGATGGGTCGGTGCGAACGATCGACAGTGGTTACAATGGAGACGGGAAGGCACTAAGTAAACAACACCTACATATGCAAACTAAGAGTTATTTTGAGCTCAAATTGCATATAAATAAAATAAACTACCACATATGATTCCTCCCAAATTACTAAAACCCACAAATTAATCACTATATAAAGCATTGCAAGAGCTAATCTAGCATTGAGAGATGAAAGGAGAAAGTTGCTAACCTTTGTGATCACTTGAATGGATGGGGGCCTTCAAATCTTGACAAAATTTGGGCAAAATGTGTGATGAGCTCGAGGAAGAGGGGAAGAACAAAGAGGAGAGGGGAAAGGGGAAGAACAGAGCGAGCTCGATCGCGGGTGGAAGAAGGGTTTATATAGGATGACCTTTACTACCGGTTCGTGGCACAAACCGGTACTAGAGGTGCTGGAGGGGCCCCAGTCTGACAACATCCTGCCACCACTCTCTTTAGTACTGGTTCGTGGCACGAACCGGTGCTAAAGGTCCGCCACGAACAGGTACTACAGAGAGCGTCCCGCCTAACCGTTCGAACCGGCACTAATGGTCACATTAGTGCCGGCTCAAATACAAACCGGGACTAATGAGCTGAACATTAGACCCTTTTTCTACTAGTATTAGGGGCTAGGCGGGGAGGATCTTATTCCATCTTCAGGGAGCCGCCGCTGTCTTGTCTGCCTGAGTAGTACACAAACCCTAAAAAACTCAAAGAACAACTCAAAACGGAGCCCTCTCATCGGCAAAGGCTGGGATCCACCGCGTCCCCATGGCCCTAAGGCCGCCGGAGACAAGGCCGACCGACGGCAAGGCCAGCGGGAAGTAGAGAAACCCTAGCATTTTTCTTGGAAATGATTGTTTGGATAGGTCACCCTTAGTTGATCTCAAGATGGATGCACTGAGTATCTCTAGGATGATGATAGATCTTAAGATATCAAAGATTGATATAAGGGCCAATAAGGTGGCGCACGAGATTGCGAAGTTTAGTTTAGATAATAGATCTGATGGTGTGCTTATTAATAGTGTTCCGCCATGTGTGGCTAAAGTTATAACATATGATTGTATGAACATTTTTAATTAATTAATAGATGGGAGGGGTTTTCAAAAAAAAACTGTCTCAACCACTTGCATAGTCTTCCTATATACCCGATTTTACAATTATCGGTTGTGACGATTGCTAATTGTTGACGCTCAAAAGTGGCACAATCATAGAGAGTAGCTTTAAGTTATATCAAGACTAATTCGAACTTATGATTGGAGGTCACCTCCGGATGGCTCTCTTTAAGAAGATCGAGATGGATATGAACATGGTCTAAAACGAAGCTCTTATGCAATAGTTATGACAAGTTCAGAGATGCTCATATTGACACCAGATTAAAGAATGGCACGAAACTCAATTAAGATGGCCTCTGATGGAAAACATTTCCACAGGAAAGTTGTGTGTCTTGTCGAAACGGTCAGTTTTGATATAAAATTCATCCCAATCTGAGTTTTTATGCAAAAGTTAGAGCCATCGGAATGCAGCCATGCGAGGAGGCAAAGTATGGCGCGCCCCACGAGACACGTGTCTGATGGGTAGCGCCACCAATCGGCTGTTTTACGTGAGAAATTCGGCCTTTAAGATGGCTTCGAAACAAAAACCATTCAACACAAAAGTTGTTCATCTCGTCGAAACGGTCGAAATTGTTTTTGGGCTCATTTTCATCCGAGGTCGTTTGTGGCCTATGTGACCTTAAAACCGAACTGATGTTCCAAACTTACCTAAATCTGAGTTCGGTTAATTATGGAAAGATTTGGAATTGATATGGAGTCCTTTTTTATACGGGAAGGCCATCCGTCACTTATGTACCTAAGGGGTGACTGCCGATTGAACAACGCACAATCGTACAAATCAATCTACTACCTTTCTGTGTTCATCTATCCCCTACCCTTGTATCTTTCTTCGTCATTCTTCAGCAATGGAGGGCTGTGAATCCACGAGGTTCTAGGGGCGATCAGGCCGACCTAGGGCATCCCATATCCGCCGCGAGCCCTGATGGGGTCCCTCCCGCGAGCCCATTCTTGCTATGAAGAGATCTCATCTAGGGTTTGTGATCTACAAAGGTAACATGCATGTATCATATGTACTCCAACTCTCATGCATCGGCAACCCCACAAATCGTTATGTCGATGAACGATATGATGAGTTTGATCGATCAAGTTGAAACACCTCGTGTAAGAACTTCCAATAGCATGCGGCGAAGTGTTTCACTTGTTTATTCATCGGCAACTAATTTTCAATATACTAGTTCAACCATGCTGATGGATGGAAGATGACCATGCTACTATTAGCTATTCGGCCAGTTACTCTCATCCGTCATATACTACACCTAATAGTAATTTTTCAGAACCATACACTACTATAGATGTTCATAATTTGGCTTCACACCTTTCTGGTCATAGCCGAATAAATATAAATTTTACAGGAGCGGTTGTGCCCAATATTGTAGAAGATGAGGTACTGGTGGTTGCATTGAAAATTTAAGCCCAGAATAAGAGGATTAGTGCTCTTTGCCTTGAACAACATGAAAAGGGGCTATTTCCTGATTATGCGGCAATAAAAGCTAGAGTTTTTCAACAAGATGAATCTTTGCCACTTGATTAAATGGACGACCAAAAATATGGTTTTACAACAATGCATATGCCTTCACCTAGTACTACATCATATTATACACCCCCAAGACAATTGCAAAATTTCGGCAACACTCGTGCGTCATTGCCAAAAGAATCTAAAAGGATTGAGGGGCAATCGTATCCGGAGTGGGCTGAAATTGAGAAAAAACTTAAAGCTAATTTTGCCGCTCGCCGCCAGAAACAAACAGAAAAAGAATTGGCTCAAATAAAAGAAGTATTGCCAATTGGTAGAATCAATGAAAAGAAGGATGATTCAAAATATGAAAGTGCTTCAGTTGAAAAATCCAAATCAAGTAATATATATTCTGAGTCCATCAAATCCAAAGAGGCAATCATTATTGAGAAAGGGTATGGCAAGCATAGCAAAACGACCATGCTTGATTTTTCTGAAGTTAAGGGAACCTACTTCCTGCCCTATGAGTTCCGTGCCATAGAAATTGACAAGCCTCAAGGACAAGAACAAGTAGCCGAACAAAGTTTGGTTGACAAGGATCTTGAAAGTAACAATGCACGAAATCAAGAAAAAGGGTGATGAAAAGGCGTTGGGGAGCCATCCAAAGACGGAGAAAAGTATTATTGAAGTGATGCAACCATCATGCTCTCCCAATATATTTGAAGAGGTATGTTTAGAAAGTGATTTACCTATTTTAAGATTTGGTCAGAACTTTATTGTTGATGCATCTATTGGAAAAATCCTCATAAGTAATTTTGAAAGACCAATGAAGAAGGGTAATTTACTTGTTATCAATAAAATTGTTATAGAACATATCGGTTAACCCATTTATAAAGACCGATAATGACTTATTGTTGCAGCCAAAACTTTCTCCATTTCTTTATCTAAAGTTCATATCTAATTGGGTAGCTTTGCTTATTCCGTACTTGGCTTGCACTTGGTCTCAATTCGGACATGTATGTTCTAACTATTTTTGTTTTAGAAATTTAAAGCCAAGGTTAAATTCTGTTGAGAAAACTGATGCTAGTACAATATCTTACCCAAAGACATTGGAGATAAAGTGCAAAACACAATGCATAGCCGAATGGTCTGATGCAAAATCTGAACCATTCACAGCAAGATCTGCTTGAAAATAAAAAAGTTTACCTTCAATTCAAGCATGTGTGATCAAATATTTGATTTGTTGCTAAAAAATAATTACATAAGAATTCTTGAGCACCATGTCAAGCCATCAATTCAAGGATGAATGTATTGTAGGTTGCATTATTTGTTCAAACATAATTTTGAGGATTGCAATATGTTTCATCAAATAGTTAAATCAGCCATTGATAAAGGATGATTGAGATTTATTGGAACACCAAAGGATGACCAGTATATTCCGATAGGTCCTGATGGCAAAAAGTTTTTGCATCGGCTTCTTCAAGCTAATTCATTAAATGATGAGAAGGTAAAAACAGTGGATGATGGGATCAAGTTTTCAAGTAAAGAAGTTGTTCAAGAGCACAATGAAAATATTCTTGAAGGCGGGAATTCCCTAAAGGTTACACGGAAGACACCAAGTACTGGGGGGCAACAAAAAATTCAAAGATCGATGAAAGCAAACCAAAAGAAAACAAAAGCCGAAATAAGCGCAAGTGTAAGAGATCTAAAATCACCTTCACTGAACTATTGGATAAATATCAAAATAAGAGTGAAGAGAAGAATGCTTATCGGCCAAATCATGCAAAGAAACCAAGATTACCCCCAAGGCGCAAATATGAGGACCAATATTGGCAAAGTGAGAATTTTAATGTAACATATTCATATCCTTATTTTGGGTCGCCAATGCCAATGCTGTGGATGCCTCCCTATGCTCATGTAGATCCATATCCATCATGGGATAGGTATGATACAAGGGCACATTCTCCCTCTTATTTTAGATCATCTCATCAATATTATGCAGCTCCGAGAAGATCAACATTTGAACAATCACATATTAAAGACCGTTTCAATCATAAGGAATTGACCTAGAGCTTAAAGAAGAAGAAAGAGGTGGTCAAACAAGTTTACCGCGTTAAAAGAGATGGTTGTAAGAGTGCTACTTCAGATTTGATCTCAAGTGAAAAAGAGTCAATGGAAGTGTTGACATTGGCTACTAAAGGCAATGAGATGAAGCAATCAATAGTTGAGAGTCAAAGTGCCAAATCGGAAGAAAAGAAGTTGAGGGTGCATAAGGCCAAAAAATAGTTTCCATTGGTTGAAACAAAATCACAGTAGAGGTGCCCACTCGGCTTATCATATTGGAAAAAGAAGGAATTATAAAAGCTCAGTGCATAAGAACTGAAAAAGAGGAATATGACCTGGGTTCCCAAGAGGAGCAGTCAAAATAAAAATGATGTGCAACCTTCTATTGCAACAAGTGTTACAATAGTGAAGAAAGAGAAGGATGGAAGCCAAAAATAATTAAGCCGAAGGTTTGCATCACCCCATCAAAATCTTCGGTTAGCACATCATCCATATTCGCCAAACATGACATTGATGTCTTTGCCATGGAATTCATTCCCATGTATGATTGGTCACCCTCCATGGGCTTATGTAGATCCATGGATGCAATATAATTTCTTATATCATAAAAGGGTATTACCAAATCATGGTATATTTGATTAGTTACAAGTTTACTACTGATCCGAAGGGCCAAGATATTTGATTTTTCATTTCATTTGTTTATTTCGGCTCCACTTGCTTTGGTGGATGAAGTTTACATGGACCTTATGTTTAATGGCCGATATTTATCTATCATCCTAAGAATATGTCAAAGCATGGCCGGTGTAGTATCCGATCTTCATCCTTAGTTCGATTGAAAAGCGAGACAAGCCTTTGGTTGCCATATGTGCTACACATATTGAGGCATTCGGTGATTCGTTATGAGAAGTGCAACAAATATCAAAAGTTATCAATGTCTCAACGAATCGCTTATAGTTTATCTTGAGGCATGTTTAGATGTAATATTCTCCTTGGGTGGCTTTAAAATTGTTCATATATCTAGACATGACAATTGGAAATAATTGGCACCGCGAGTATTTGGCTACCATGTTGATCATGGTGTATTGCATATCAATCAATAGTCAATGCTTAGTCTCATCGAAATAGGTAAGGCTGAACTGAAGCCCCCAGCTTTAGCCACTAATGAAACTTTCATGCAGGCGAAGCAAGGATTGGAGAAAGTTCATTCATGATTATCTGCAAAATCCTAGCAAAAGGGTGAACAATATGGTTCGGATGATGGCTTTCAGATACATATCTATGGAACTTTATCACCGGATTGTTATAGAAGTTGAGAAGTTTTCACCCAAGTTTGCATCAAGGATTCAAACAAGTAATGGTCGATATATAATTATCGCTGTAAGAACATGCAAAATGGCCTATGGAGTGTTGACATCGTTCTAGAACCAACATGGAAGAAGTTATTTTTCGGCACACTAGCTTTGCCAAAAACAGGGGGGCATGTGTTGACCCTCAAAAGTGGCACAATCATAGAGAGTAGCTTTAGTTTATATCAAGACTAATTCAAACTTATGATTGGAGGTCACCTTGGGATGGCTCTCTGTAAGAAGATCAATATAGATATGAACATCGTCTAAAACAGAGCTCTTATGCAATAGTTATGACAAGTTTAGAGATGCTTATGTTGACACCAGATTAAAGAATGGCATGAAACTCAATTAAGATGGCCTCTGATAGAAAACATTTCAACAGGAAAGTTGTGCATCTCGTCGAAATTGTCGATTTTTATATACAATTCGTCCCAATCCATGTTCGTTTGAAAAAGTAAGAGCCATAGGAATGCAGCCATGCGAGGAGGCAAAATATGGCGCGCCACATGTCTGATGTGTAGCGCCACCAATCGACTGTTTTACGTGAGAGATTCAGCCCTCAAGATGGCTTCGAATCGAAAAACCTTCAACATGAAAGTTTTTTGTCGTGTCGAAATGGTCAAATTTGCTTTTGGGCTCATATTCATCCGAGGTCGTTTGTGTCCTATGTGACCTTAACACCGAACTGATGTTCCAGACTTAGCTAAATCCGAGTTCGGTTATTTTTGAAAAGATTTGGACGTGATTTGGAGTCTTTTTCTTGTATGGGAAGCCCATCTGCCTCTTACACACCTAAGGGGCGACGACCGATTGAACAACACACAATCGAACAAATCAATCTACTACCTTTTCGTGTTCGTCTATCCCCTATCCTTGTATCTTTCTTCTCGTTCTTCGTCGTTCTTCAGCAATGGAGGGCTACGAATCCACGAGACAATAGGGGTGGTCAGGCTGATCTAGGGCAGCCCATAGCCGCCGTGAGCCCTGATGGGGTCCCTCCCGGGTAAACGGGGCTTCGGCTCTACAAAAGTATCTATCGGTTGTCCTGCGTATCGCGCTGCCAGTCGGATCTCCCTCAACGTGAGCTATGGTGCATCACCCCCAGTGTCAAGGGTACACGTGACGTGTTCGTGTGCGAACACTAATATCGTGGACTGTCGACTTTTTGAATTGTTTGGATTGTTTACCACATGTAATATGTGGTTCGAGTTGTCTCCCTACGCAACTCAGGGACCCACCGAGAGAGTTGGGGATTTCGTTATTTTCATATTTGAGTTTTCTCAAATTTTGAAAAGAGGATCTTTTGATTTTAATTATTTTTCTCTTCAAATATTTCTTATATGAAAATAAAAGAGAAGGGATAAAATGACTTTCCCAAAATAAAGAAATATTGCGGGTTAAATATTAAAATCAAGTAAGATTTTTATTCGGAGTTTTATTGCTAGTTTATTTGAATTAGGAAAAAAATGCGTTTTTCAAAATTGCATTAGAGGCCCAAATAAATGTTCACTTTGTCCGCTATATTTTTAGAGGACGGGGAAAAGTTATTTCAGGATTTTTGGAGTCCGTTTAGTATTTCTTTTCTTTGTTTTTCTACACAGAATTATTTAAAAAAAATCCCACCAACCTAGCCGGGCCATGCCCGACTAGGACTCCGGCCCGGCCGGCCCTTTAAGAGGCGAGGCTCGAGCCGCCGAAACCCCAGCCCCGCCCCAGCCCCGTACCCCGCCGCCGCCGCCAGCCGCCGCCACCGCCAGCTGTCGCCGCCGCCGGACACCGTCGTCGCCGCTCGTTCCGCCGCCGCCGGACGCCATCGCCGCCGCCCGCCGCCTTGCTGCCGACCGCACCGTCCGCTGGAGTTGCTCGCCGCCGCTGCCAGATTTCCCACCGCCGCCGCCGCCCGTCCCGAGGTAGCCACCGGTTTTTGCAAGAAAACCGTATGTTTTTTTAAAAACCCTTGGTTATTATTTTTAGATCGGTTTAATATTTTTTTCGGTTTAGTTATTTAGCGAGCGCCCGTTCGTATGTTCGTTTTAACGAACGGTTTTCATCCATTAGCTGCAGACAGCGAACGTTCGTTCGTTAGCCTGTTCGTCAGTTTTTCTTTTTCCAGGGTTTTTTCCACGATTATTTTCGATCGTGATATGTGCCCTGATTTTTGTTTTAGTTTATCTTTTCGCTCGTTTATCAGAATCAGGCGATTCAAGCGCCTAGATATTCATCTTGAAGCCCTCTTTCTATTTAACCAACTTGAACAAGATTTTGGTAATGTAAAATTTGACTTAAGTCCATATTAGTAAACGAATCTTGTTTCTTTCGCAGTTTGAGTTTCGTTGATTCGTTTGATCTGATTCTTTTTGCAAACCGGAGTTCTTAAGTTAAATTTTTTGGTTAGATATCTTATTTGAGTTTTACCGGTGCTTCTAGTTGAGTGCTTATTGTATGCTTGTTTGTTTGCAATAGAGTACCCGGAGTGTGAAGCGTGCTACTATGAGTCTCTAGGTTTCACGGATCATCAGCGAGGCAAGTAACACTTTGATCATATTTTCCTATACCCAGGTTTTATGTGTTAGTTTTACCCTCAAATAATTGCATGGTTAGGATCTGATTAACATGTGGGTTCTGGGAAGTAGATGACGAGGTAGAACCTATTTCCCTGTTTATTATTAAACCTTTGGAAGTTACTTCTACGTTGCTTATATTGCTATGCTATGCTCGTAGACGTGGTTTGGTTCAAGTGATTCATGACAGATGTGAGTATTGATAATTAATGGTTTACTTAAGGTGGCTACTTAAATACACATCTGGGTGGATTGCTTGAGGCACCCTGGAGTATCCAGTGGTTATCAGGGCACTTGGAGAATCCAGTGTTGTCCTAGGATATCCTGGAGTGCCTGTGTGATCAAACTACGGTCCACCACCCAGGCTCAAAGGGATCATAAGATTATTCATGCTAGAAACTTCCATGTGCAGCCACAAGCCAATATGGGCTCTGGCATAGTTGAGTAAGTTGCGTGAAGCTCTTGAAGAGGTAGACTAGCAAATGTAGTGGGTTGTAGGTGGTACTGTCTATCCAGAGTAGAGAGTTAATGCTTCAGAAAGACTGTGTCTCGAATCTCTGACCATGGATGTATTCGAGTCTTGTGGGGAAAAGTGCACAAACCTCTGTAGAGTGTACAAACTAATCATGGTTAGTCGTGTCCCTGGTTATGGACGTTTTGAGTATCTAGTTCTTGGATTATCATGTTGATCTCATCACTCTAAATATAATTTGTTTGGGTTAATGATGATGTTTACTTGGGACTGAGTTGGAGGAACCTTCTCAATGTTTAACAACCACCATGATAGTTAAATAAAGTTTATTCCTTTGTTGTACGGAAAATTTGGCTTTATGCAAAACTGTAACCATAGAGCTTTCCACCAGCCATACATGCATGTAGTGATAGCATTTATTCTGTTCATTACTCTGTGTGTTACATTGCCACCATATTCCATGTGCTGACCCATTTCGGGCTGCAACGTTCATGTTGCAGACTTTTCAGACGGCGAGTAGAGTGCCATAGGTCATTGTCTTTCACTCAGTGATGCCGTTGGAGTTGATGGACTCACTTTATCTTCCGAGCCTTCCGCTGTTATTGATTTTAGATGGCCTTAAGACATATTATTGTAATAAGTTCTCTTTTGAGACATTTGATGTAATAAGTGTGTGATTGCTACTTTGTTATTAATCCTCGAGTATTGTGCGTGTCAGCATTACCGATCCAGGGATGACATTGATGCACAGAGATCAGACTGTTTGAGGTCTGGTCGCTACAAGATGGTATCAGAGCACACGCTGACTATAGGACACGACCACTAAGCTAAAGCCCTAGATCACTACTCTCTTCTCATTTCTGACTCCTCTCCCTTTTGTACTCTTTAGGATGGCAGATGCAAGGAACAAGTTCACTCAACCGGATGAAGATACACCTTTTGGACGACACTTGAAGGAAGTTACTAGATACCTGAACATCGGAATACCAAGCTTCACCGGGATCTACATCACCACTTTACTAGAAGAGGAGCGTTGGATGGTTGGAGTTCAAGTTACAGGAAGGACGTTCATGCCAGTCACTGAGGCCATAGAGTTTTCCTTTGATGCACCAACCTGGAGTCTAGGAAAGAGCATGGCAGCCAACATCACCATGGGACGCATTGGAGAAGTTTACCACAAGGGTCTCAAGGATACTATCTACCAGATTTGTGGGCACCGAGATGAGCAATGGGAGATGATCAACACCAGGAAGGACAGATCTATTGCAGCTCTCATCGAGGAGTTAAACCAGCACATTCGGCGCCAGGAGAACCAGATGTGCGCATGCATGATAGATCTGAAGAAGGCAATGACCAGGAACACGGATATGGAGGTGAGGGAGTCCCAGATTAGGGGGTCCTCGGACAGCCGGACTATATGCTTATGCTGGACTGTTGGAATATGAAGATACAAGATTGAAGAATTCGTCCCGTGTCCGGGTAGGACTCTCCTTTGTGTGGAAGGCAAGCTTGGCAATTCAGATATGTAGATTCCTTTCTCTGTAACCAACTCTATGTAACCCTAGCCCTCTCCGGTGTCTATATAAATCGAAGGGTTTAGTCCGTAGGACAAGAACAATCAGAATCATAGGCTAGCTTCTAGGGTTTAGCCGCCACGATCTCGTGGTAGATCAACTCTTGTAATACTCATATCATCAAGATCAATCAAGCAGGAAGTAGGGTATTACCTCCATAGAGAGGGCCCGAACCTGGGTAAACATCGTCTCCCCCGCCTTCTGTTACCATTAGCCTTAGACGCATAGTTCGGGACCCCCTACCCAAGATCTGCCGGGTTTGACACCGACATTGGTGCTTTCATTGAGAGTTCCATTGTGTCATCACCATAAGGCTTGATGTCTCCTTCAATCATCCACAACAACGAGGTCCAGGGTGAGGTTTTCCTCCCCGGACAGATCTTTGTATTCGGCGGCTTCGCACTGCGAGCCAATTCGCTTGGCCACCTGGAGCAGATCGATAGCTATGCCCCTAGCCATCAGGTCAGGTTTGGAAGCCTGAATTACACAGCCGACATCCGCGGAGACTTGATCTTCGATGGATTCGAGCCCATAACAGGTGCACCCTACAGCCGCAATGATCATGACCTAGCTCTGCCATCGGACGGTGTTCGGGAAATCGCACCTGCAGCTACCCTGGCTTTAAATCCAGAGCAGTTCATGCCATCCGAGGATTGGTGGATGGGCCCCACCACGGAGGCCACACACTTAGTGGCGATAGAGCCGAACACAGACGTCGCCTCCAATGAGGTCTGTGCCATTGGACCCTCGAACTCGTCTCCGGCCATAGGCTCCAAACCGCGTGCATCCGTGCCCATCGAACTTGACTGGGCACCGATCATGGAGTTTAGCTCCGCGGATATCTTTCAGCACTCGCCTTGGGCGACGTGCTAAACTCATTAAAATCTCTCTCCCTAACATGAGACTCTTGGCCGAACTATGTCCGGCTTGAGTGGGAAGCGGACGACGAAGAAATTCGTTAGCCATCCACCAGCCACTTAATAGCCACTATCGACAACTTAACCGACATGCTTGATTTCAACTCCGAAGACATCAACGGTATGGACGACGATGCCGGAGAAGAACAGGAACCACCACCCATAAGGCGCTGGACAGCCACCTCATCATATGATATATATATGGTGGACACACCCAAAGAAAGCCATGGCGATGAGGCAATGGAGGACAATCCCCTCGAGAAGTAATCTAAGTGCCGGCGTCAGCGGCGCCGCTCTATGCCCCGCCATAGCAAAAATAGCGATACTGACACCAGAGAAGATAGCACTCCGGATGATGCTAAAGACGAAAACAATCCCACCCAGCCAAGCTTCGAGCAGGCCGGACGGGAGGATGGGAAAGCTAGCCCCGACAAATAGGCAATGAATGGAGACTCAGAGGTCGACAATTACATGCCCCTCTCTGAAGACGAGGCAAGCCTCGGCGACGAAGAATTTATCGTGCCTGAGGATCCCGTCGAACAGGAGTGTTTCAAGCGCCGGCTTATAGCCACTGCAAAAGCCTGTAGGAAAAACAACAGCAGCTTCAAGCTGATCAAGATCTGCTACTAATAGATGGACCGAGGTCCTGGCAGCCGAGGAATACAGACTCGAGTGCCCAATTAAAAGCTACCCGAGGCGCAGGTTGTTACCTCAATTTGAGGATGAGGCACTAGAGCCTACACTACCAGCGCAGGATGCGGCTCACCGACTACCTCGTGGCCGAGAGAAAGCGGCATATCAGCCCGAACACCAGCCCGCACCCCGTCGCCAAACAAATAAAAATACGAAGGCCCGGGGCTACACGCATGACCTGCGAGATGAATTGAAAAACAAAGCAGGACAGTCAAGATCGATCTACTGATCGCGGGGGCGCGCCCCAACACGTGACGATGATCGCCACACCGGATATACTAAATACAAATCTGTCTAGGCCAAATACAGCAGACCAGACTCGTTGGAACTGCGTCGCGACGCAACCCGGCATAGAGGCGCTGCGCACCCCCTATGCTTCACTAACAAAGTAATGGAGCATGAGTTCCCGGAAGGGTTTAAACCCGTGAACATCGAACTATATGATGGAACAACAGACGCCGCGGTATGGATGGAAGATTTCCTTCTCCACATTCATATGGCTCGCGGCGATGACCTGCATGCCATCAAGTACCTCCCACCAAAACTCAAAGGACCGGCTCGGCATTGGCTGAATAGTCTGCCGGCAAACTCCAGTGGCAGTTGGCAGAACCTGGAAGACACATTCCTTGACAACTTCCAGGGCACTTATTTGCGACCACTGGACGCTGATGACTTAAGTCACATAACCCAACAACCCGGAGAGTCAGCCAGAAAATTCTGGACTCGGTTCTTAACTAAAAAGAACCAAATTGTCGACTGTCCGGATGCCAAGGCCCTAGCGTCCTTTAAGCACAACATCCGTGACGAGTGGCTCGCCCGACACCTTGGCCAAGAGAAGCCGAAATCCATGGCAGCCCTTACGACACTCATGACCCGCTTCTGTGTGGGCGAGGACAGCTGGCTAGCTCGGAGCAACATCGTCTCAAACAAGCCTGGGACTTCTGAACCAAGAGATAACAACGGCAAGCCCAGACGCAGCAAACACAAGCGTTGTAATAATGGCGACAACGCCGAAAACACGACTGTCAACGCCAGATTCAGTGGCTCTACTATCGGTCAAAGGAAGAAACAATTAAAAAGAAACAGTCCGGGTACGTCCAGTTTGGACCGTATACTCGACCGTCCATGCCAAATCCATGGCACCCTAGGAACACCAGCCAATCACACCAACAGAGAATGTTGGGTCTTCAAACAAGTAGGCAGGTCAGGTACCGAAAACAAGGAGAAGGGGTCGCAAAGCAATGACGACGATGAGGAGCCCTGGCCACCGAACACAGGAGGGCAAAAGAAGTTTCCCCCACAAATCAAAATGGTGAACATGATAAACGCCACCCATACTCCCAAGAGGGAGCGGAGGTGCACACTTAGGGATGTCAACGCAACGGAGCCAGTCGCCCAAAATATAACCTGTGGTTGTCCGGCCCGATCACCTTTGATCGTACAGATCGTCCGACCAATACCAGTCATGGCAATTCAGCCGCACTAGTCCTTGATCCAATAATTGACGGATTCCACCTCACACGAGTCCTTATGGATGGAGGCGGCAGTTTGAAGCTGCTGTATCAGGACACAGTGTGCAAGATGGGTATCGATCCTTCAATGATCAAACCCACTAAAACAAAGGTGTTATACCAGGTGTGGAGGCCCGTTGTACATGCTCCATCACTCTAGAGGTAGTCTTTGGACCACCGGATAACTACCGCAACGAAGAGTTAATCTTTGACATCGTCCCTTTTCGCAGCAGCTATCATGCATTGCTCGGACGAACCACGTTTGCTCGATTCAACGCGGTGCCACATTATGCCTACCTTAAGCTCAAGATGCCCAGTCCGCGCGGCGTCATAACAGTTAATGGCAAGACCGAGTGCTCCCTCCGTGCCAAAGAGTACACCGCCGCCTTAACAGTAGAAGCATAGAGTGGCATCTTTCAATCGAACCTTGAGTCGGCAGCCAAGCTTCCGGACACCATCAAAGAAGTCTGAACTACTTCGCTGCAGGATAGCCTGGCTCGTCAAAAGCTCAATTAAACACTCCGGCAGTAGACGGAGGCAAAGCTAGGATAGGCCACACAATGCGGCTCAACCGCTCCGTGGCACACAAACATTTTTTTCGCATTTTCTTTGCAGGTCCACTTTTGTATAGGCCATCACCGGTGACATGGCGACCAGACCCATGAGGGGACAAACATACCAAGGAGGGAAACAGCTCAAACGTGTAAGGGAACCCTTAGATATTCCCCTTGATGACCGTCCGATTATTACCCGGATCCGCACACAGCCTCCCTCCCCCGGTCTCAGCAGGTTCTGAAGTCATATTTCTTTTTTATCACATTACTTGTACTCGTACGCTTTGACGTATTACTCAATTACAATGTGTGGCTTTATATGACGCTTACTTGTTGTTCCTTTTTTGATACTCTTTGTCAAATGACATTCATACATGATGGCCCACAAGTATAGGGGATCTATCATAGTCTTTTCGATAAGCAAGAGTGTCGAACCCAACGAGGAGCAGAAGGAAATTACAAGCACTTTTCAGTAAGGTTTTCTCTGCAAGCACTGAAATTGTAGGCAATAGATAGTTTTGTGATAAGATAAATTGTAACGAGTAACAAGAAATGAAAGTAAATAAAGTGCAGCAAGGTGGCCCAATCCTTTTTGTAGCAAAGGACAAGCCTGGACAATTTCTTATAATGAGAAAAGAGCTCCCGAGGACACATGGGAATTATCGTCAAGCTAGTTTTCATCACGGTGATATGATTCGCATTCGGTACTTTGATAATTTGATATGTGGGTGGACCGGTGCTTGGGTACTGCCCTTACTTGGACAAGCATCCCACTTATGATTAACCCCTATTGCAAGCATCCGCAACTACAAAAGAAGTATTAAGGTAAACCTAACCACATCATTAGACATATGGATCCAAATCAGCCCCTTACGAAGCAACGCATAAACTAGGGTTTAAGCTTCTGTCCTCTAGCAACCCATCATCTACTTATTACTTGCCAATGTCTTCCTCTAGGCCCAAATAGTGGTTAAGTGCATGTAGTCGACGTTCACATAACACCACTAGAGGAAAGATAACATACATCTCATCAAAATATCGAACGAATACCAAATTCACATGACTACTAATAGCAAGACTTCACCCATGTCCTCAGGAACAAACATAACTACTCACAAAGCATATTCATGTTCATAATCATAGGAGTATTAATATGCATTAGAATCTGAACATATGATCTTCCACCAAGTAAACCAATTAGCATCAACTACAAGGAGTAATCAACACTACTAGCAACCCACAGGTACCAATTTGTGATTTTGGATACAAGATCCGATACAAGAGATGAACTAGGGTTTGAGAGGAGATGGTGCTGGTGAAGATGTTGATGGAGATTGACCCCCTCCTGATGAGAGGATCGTTGGTGATGACAATGGTGATGATTTCCCCTCCTGGAGGGAAGTTTCCCCGGCAGAACAGCTCCGCCGGAGCCCTAGATTGGTTCCGCCAAGGTGCCACCTCGTGGTGGCGGAGTTTCATCCTGTAAGCTTGCCTCTGATTTTTTCCAGGGTAAAAGCCTTCATATAGCAGAAGATGGGCACCAGAGGGCCACCAGGGGGCCCAGGAGACAGGGGGCGCACCCCCCACCCTCCTGGCCAGGGTGTGGGCCCCCTGTGGTGTTTTCTTCGCTCAATAATTCTTATTGATTCCAAAACTGACTTCCGTGGAGTTTTAGGATTTTTGGAGCTGTGCAAAATAGGTTTCCAATATTTGCTCCTTTTCCAGCCAGAATTCCAGCTGCCAGCATTCCCCCTCTTCATGGTAAACCTTATAAAATAAGACAGAATAGCCATAAGTATTGAGATATAATGTGTAACAACAACCCATAATGCAATAAATATTGATATAAAAGCGTAATGCAAAATGGACGTATCAACTCCCCCAAGCTTAGACCTCGCTTGTCCTCAAGCGGAAGCAGAAATCGAAAAATATGTCCACATGTATAGATATAGAGGTGTCGATAAAAATAAAATATGGACATGAGGGCATCATGATCATTCTTAATACAGCAACATAAATAGATTTTATCATATGATTTCTTATTCTCAAGTAACGATCAATTCACAATGTCAAGTATGGTTCAGAAAATTCATTGGGAACTAACAAACTATAATCTCAGTCATTGAAGCAAATGCAATTTATCATAACATCAGAAAGAGTCAAGAATAGAGCTTTTCAGCAAGTCCATATACTCAACTATCATATAGTCTTCTACAATTGCTAACACTCACGCAGTACTTGTGGTTATGGAGTTTCAACCGGACACTGGGAAAGATAGGGGCTTATTGTGTTGCCTCCCAACGTATTCACCTTTGGGTGATGTCAACAATAATAATTCATGCTAACTTACATCCAATTGGATATATATACATATCAAGATCTTTCAAACACAAGGAGCTTGCCAAAGGATAAAATGAAAAAGGGAAAGGTGAAGATCACCTTGACTGAAGCATAAAGTGAAAAAAGCACATAAAGTAAAAGTGTAGCGACCCGACCCGAATGGGTCAAGTCTCTGTGCTTATGTGTCATCCCTGGATTGGTATGCTGACACACACAGTACTCGACGATTTATAACAGAGGTAAATCACATGTATAAAATAACGTAAAAACTATTACATAAATCCAAAATAGCGGAAGCAACAAGGTTGTGGATTCCCATCAACACGAACGGCAAAGTTGAGTATAGGAAATCGTAACCCTAACGTATCACTTACTCGTCGTAAGATCCTTCAACATGAGACGTTGCAGCCACAGAGGGTCGGTACATTGAATGTACTGGCAAATTCACACCATAGAGCAATGATGAATAAAGGCTATCACTACATGCATATTTGGCTGGTGAAAAAGCTCTATGGTTACAGTTTTGCGCAAAGCCAATTTTTCCCTACTGCAAAGGAATAAAATTATTTAACTATCATGGTGGTTGTTAAACATTAAAACTGGTTGACAGCATTCTCAATCCCAATTAAAAGTACTCATTAACCCCAACAAAAATTAATTAGAAGTAACATGATGAGATTCACATGATATCCAAGTTCTAGATACTCAAGATGTCCATAACCGGGGACACGGCTAATCATGATTAGTTTGTACACTCTGCAGAGGTTAGCACAATTTTCCCCACATAACTCGATCGCCTCCGCTTGGTTTCTCGCACTACATGGTGTTTGAGAAACGGATGACCGAGACATAGTCTTTCAGAAGCACTTGCACCTTACATAGGGGTAGACCGTACCAACCTACATCCCCTACATCTGCTAGTCCACCCCGTAATAGTTCGCACAACTTAGTCAACTATGCTAGAGCCCATAATAGCATGTGGCTGCACACGGAAGTTTCTAGTTTGAATAATCTCATGATCCCTTTGAGCCTGGGTGGCGGTCCGAAGAAAAACATGCAAGTCCTGGAAACCCAAGTGCCTAGACAGGCAAGTCCTGGAGTAACCAGGTGCCTCAATCCACCCAGATGTGTGTTTAAGTTGCCACCTTAAATAAACCATCAATTAACAATCTCACATCTGTCATGGAAAATTCACTCACCCAATCCACGTCTACTAGCATAGCATGGCATAATAAGCAAACGTAGAAGTAACTCCCAAGGGTTTGAAAATAAAGTAGGTAATAGGTACTACCTCAATCTACTTCCCATCCCACAATTTAATTAGATCCTAATCATGCAATGTTTGAGGATTGGTCTAATGCATAAAAACTGGGTATGAGAAAAGGTATGATCAAAGTGTGAACTTGCCTGCAATGTTGAAGAAGATGATTCGCACTCAAAACTCTTGATAGGTCTACTGTCACACTCCGGTCAATCTATCGTGATCAAGCAATAGTAACCACACATAAGCAATCACTCAAAAGATCGGAAGGAATGAAGAGTACGATTCGGAAAACATCAAAACCAAGCAAATGACTCTTGCAGCATAAAACAATTTCTAATAGTACCAAAACTATGTGTATTTGGCCTTATCAGAAAGTTTAGTTCAAGAGCTTCGATTTGCAAAAAGAATCAACTCAAACGGAGTTATAAAGCTCAAGTTATGATCTAACAAAGTTCAAATACTAAAGTTCTTGAAATTCAAATCTTAAACTTTCAAAAACATGTATAAGTTGTTTCACTGGATAGAGGAGATCAAAACGAAGACATGGGCGTTGGTTTCGTTCGATTCCGACTAACGGGTAAAAAGTAGTGAGGGTTTGAAGATCAAGGACTAAATTGTAAATAAAACATCTACAAAGAAGTCCTCTGAGTAAAACTAACAGAAAAAGAAAAGCCTAAATAACGAACGCTCGTTTATAAGATCTAAACAGTGGACATTCGCTGTTTAATAAAACCAGAAAGAAAAACAAATCTAGTCTAGTTTTTTTAAACGATTTAAAAGTAAAATCGGATGGGTGTTCTCGGGTTATACCGGTTCGGGTGAGATGAACCGGCGGCGACGGCGGTCTTCTCCGGTGAGGCGGGGCAGTGGCGACGGCGAGCTCCGGCGTGACGCGGCTTCGCGATGAGGGGTGAGGGCGGCGAGGTGGCGCGGGCGGAGTGCGACGATGGCGGTGGTGCAGAGCAGCGGCGGCGGCGGCGGTTGACAACGACCGCGGCGGCTGCGGGCTCCGGCGAGATGCGGGTGGAGGCGGCGGCGCGAGCAAAGAGAGAGAGGGGCCCGGGGCCGTGGCTTAAATAGGCGAGGAGGGCCTCGGGAGGCGTGGAGGAGGGGCCAAGGCGGCGGGGTGGCCGGGTCGGTCACGGCGGCGGTGGCGCTGTTGTGCGGCGGCGGGAGTCCTGCTGGAGCTCGAGGACGCGCGGGCGTCGGGCTGGGCCGTGGCCTGGCCGGTTGGCTGGGCCGGCCCAGTTCGGCGGAAAGATTTTTTTAAACAAATTTTCAGAAAATAAAATTAAACCAAAATAAATAAATAAAATACTATAGGCATATAATATATCAAAATTTTCAGAAAAATATTTTCTACAGCGTGAACTTTTTTCTGGAGTCAAATAAAATCCACACAAATTCAGATAAGTCAAACACAGCTGCTGCTCTAATAAAATCCAACGAAAATCATTTTAAAAATACCAAAATGAATTCAAATTTATTTCTCTCCAATTTTCTATTATAGGGAATCATGTTACCCTAATTTCTATATATTTTATTTTTGGAGAAAAATAATTTGAATAAAACTCCAATAACTCCAAATTGAAAAAAATAAATTCAAAAGAACTTTGAATTTAATTCTTTAAAAACTCCCAACTCATATTTCATATAATTTGAAGAAGTCATTTTATCTTCTCTCATGAAAATCATTGAGTTGCATGAAGTTTATGAATCGAAATATTTCCAAATGAAATTCAAATATTTTCAAATACCCTTTCATTTAATTAAATGGAAGAAGTCATATCATCTTCGCTCAAGGGTTTTGTATTTGAAAAGAATTTGAATTCATGAAGATCAGAAAAAGAAAATGAAAGTTTGGGAAATTCCTTTTATTCCCTCTCATTTAACTTTCAAAAGTTTCGAATTTCACTCAATCAATCAATCAATCAAACAATCAATCAAAACTATCTATTTGTTTATAACATTCCAAAATTTAGAATTTTGGGATGTTACAAACCTACCACCCTTAAAATGAATCTCGTCCTCGAGATTCGGAGAGGCTAGCAAGAAATAGATTAGGGTTTGGTGTCTTCTCAAAAATCCATCGATCGTCTCCGGGGGTTTCGGGTGCTACCACCCTTAGAAGCATGGTTACGGTTCCATCAAAACTCATATACTCCATCCTTATTGTTCACAGTGTCGGTCTTCCCAGATCTCGGGAAATTCCATCTCTGGGCTCTTCCGGTAGTGGCATAACCTTTTCCTCAATGCTTCTGTCCTTTCATCTTGGTACAGTTATTCCGAGACTGGGTCTTCTTAGCTGACGGGTCTGGCGCCAATACTAAACAACTATCGGTATCTCATGGTGGTCAACAATTTATGGTTTCTCCTGCAGAAAATCGGTCTGGGTTGAACCTCACCGTATGACCTACGATTGGCAACAACTGCCTTGTACAAGGGATAAA
This sequence comes from Triticum aestivum, assembly GCF_018294505.1. Lineage (NCBI taxonomy): Eukaryota > Viridiplantae > Streptophyta > Magnoliopsida > Poales > Poaceae > Triticum > Triticum aestivum. The sequence goes on from NC_057798.1 coordinate 629,569,755, forward strand.
TACTTATACCATTCTAAGGTTTAAACAAGGTTTTGATCGTCGTCTCTCTACTATAGGTAAGTCACTCAGATTTACCATCCCACATAGCGAGGCGAATAATAAGAGTAAGTCGGTATGGTGATCAATCCATCCCGCACCCAAATCATTACCTTGTATGGTTTAGCGAATCTCGCATGCTAACACTCGGTCATCCTCACAAGCATTGCAGAATTTCTCTTGTCGACGAACCAAGTTCGGATAATCCATTGATTCTGCAAGCCAAACAAACATCTATCATTCCTTAACAACTCTCAGGTTTTGCGTAAACTCCTATAGAATCGTCGGTTGATAAAGTCGTAACTTCTTCAGGGTTTTCCTTCATAAAGAGTGTGCTTGCTTCTTGGCAGGTCCTGGGGCCTGTGGGTTATGGCCCATCTCATCACTTTCAAACCTTGAAATCATCCTCTGGGCAACTGATCATTGTTCCAACATTCAGCTTCCAACTTCCTAGCATACTTAAAATCCATCCAATTGTAATGTCTTTCTTCCTTCTATTGGCACCAAAGTAGGACATGATTACTCCGACTCATCATGGACTTTCCATTGATCCATATTTCCAACATCATATATACCTCCTTTATATCCAATAGTAATACTTCTTTCCTTCATGCTCTTGGGGTATCCAACATATCGAGATAAAACTCATGCTTGCTTAGTCTGAAATCCACTCCGTGGAATATCATTATCCTTTCCAGGGTCAAATCTCCTCACATGGGTACTGCCACCCTTAAAATGCTCCAATCTCATCCATAGACCATATATCTCATATCCTCGAAAATGGTCAAAATCTTTCTTCATAGAGTAACAACTCATAAAATCCAAAACAGTACCAACGGCGATAACTTTATTTATTCTCCAATTACTACAATCTTGTGTATTTCCATTATATGCCTCAACTCAACATCTCAACACAGAAGAGATGTTCTCACTACTACTTCTACATTTACATTGCTGCTAACTCACATATTTAGCACAAGTCTCCTTCTTCTTGGGACAATCCCTGGCAAAGTGCCCTGCTTCATTACAACGAAAACATAACACTTCTGACAAGTCTCGAGGTTTCCTCATGATCACATATCCTCCTTGGGTCCTCGGCTTCCTTTTTGGGCAAGTGTTGATGTAGTGCCCTAACTCCTTGCATTTGTAACAGGTGACATGACTCAGGTCCTTCCTGGAATCCAATCTATTCCTCTTCCTGGACTTTTCCGTTCCAATCAGGGCTTCTATTTCTTGTGGGTCATACTCTACTTCCTCTATCGGGAATTCTACTAGATCTCCATTCAGACAATCTTGGGAGATGTGTCCTTCCCCACATGAATAGCATGACTTGGTGCGGGCTTTAATTTTGTTTCCTTTGTGTGTGTCCTCGACATCTTCCTTCATCACAGGTTCTTCTAACATCTCCATGAGGGCTCCTTTCATTTCTTCTTTCTTCTGCTGGATGGTTCTCTGTGCCATAGGGTAAATGTGACACTGAGCAGGGTAGTGGGTAGTTCCTTCACACAAGAAACAAGTAATTTGCCTAGTTGGGCATTCTTCAGCTGGGTGACTTCCTTCACAATTAGGGCATTCATCCTTGTGTTCCTTATGGGTGTGTCCTATTTCTCCATAGAGCTTGCATGCACAAGGTTTCTTCATATCCTTTCCCGAAGGCTTCAATTTCTGGGACACAAACAGAGACATTAGCAAAGTCAACTTAAATTCTCCCCAAGTGGTTACTCCTTGCCATCCATTGATGGTTTGGTACATCCTCCACCAAGTAGCAACACCTCTTTTCAAAGCACTGTAGAGCGTGCTGGGTCATATTCCTTTCCAGCTATAGGGTTATTCTCCATTTGATCCTCCATGTTCTGAATCCATTAGTCCATCTCCAATGGACTCATCGGTCCAGAAAATATAAGCTCATCTCCATTCATCCTTTATTGGGTCCATGGGTTTTGGGGTGAGATAAGAGAGATCAAGAGGGATGCACACAGTACAAACAAAAGTTTTGAATAGGCAGATTTTAATGTGGCTGTCGGAAAAACATCAAACAAATGACAGCTCACAAACGTCGCATCTAACATAAGTATAAAACAGGGGTTTGGTCTTCTAATGGTCTATAGATCTCAACGTCATCAAACTATTCAAGTCTTGGTCATGTCTCCGATGACTCCTTCTGATCATACTTGTCCTTCTCAAGTTCTTTTACCACATCATCTCTATTGACGCGAAGTTTCTCCTGACGTCCTTTAATATTCTGGAGTTGCGTTCCAAACTTCTGGGTTTCAACCTCCTTGACATGAACCATGTCCTTCTATCCTTCAGCTCCTGGCAAATCTCCGGTATCTCGAGGTTTTGCTCCTCCAGTTTAGCTACTTCAGCTTCTGGTTCCTGAGTTCGTCACGAACTGCTTCCTTGTCAAATACAGCTTCCTGCATGTCCATCTTAAACTTCTTGATGTAATACTCTAGATCCTGGTGATACACCGGCTAAGGTTAAAACTTCATCTTTTGCTGACGGATGCTCCATTAGCCTTCTTCCATCCAATCCTTTAATGCATCTGCATGCTTAACTCCGCTCAGTGACAATAGCATAAGCGAACAATAACATCATGAATGCCCATGTTTCTGTTCTTGCCATTTCCGTGAGCTATCATTCCATCGTTGATATCTCCTGCCTTAGGGTTTTCTTGACAAAACTTTGAGTTCTAATGCTCCATGTTCTGGTCCTTTTCCAATACATCTTGATTTCGGGTATTGACAACTTCCATAGTCTGTCAAGTTTCCATAAGTATAGCCTTCCTTGGCCACAGAGGGTTAGTACATTGAATGTATTGGCAAATTCACACCATAGAGCAATGATGAATAAAGGCTATCACTACATGCATATTTGGCTAGTGGAAAAGCTCTATGGTTACAGTTTTGCGCAAAGCCAATTTTTCCCTACTGCAAAGGAATAAAATTATTTAACTATCATGGTGGTTGTTAAACATTGAAAATGGTTGACAGCATTCTCAATCCCAATTAAAAGTACTCATTAACCCCAACAAAAATTAATTAGAAGTAACATGATGAGATTCACATGATATCCAAGTTCTAGATACTCAAGATGTCCATAACCGGGGACACGACTAATCATGATTAGTTTGTACACTCTGCAGAGGTTTGTGCACTTTTCCCCATATGACTCGATCGCCTCCGCTTGGTTTCTCGCACTACATGGTGTTTGAGAAACGGATGACCAAGACATAGTCTTTCAGAAGCACTTGCACCTTACATAGGGGTAGACCGTACCAACCTACATCCCCTACATCTGCTAGTCCACCCTGTAAGAGTTCGCACAACTTAGTCAACTATGCTAGAGCCCATAATAGCATGTGGCTGCACATGGAAGTTTCTAGTTTGAATAATCTCATGATCCCTTTGAGCCTGGGTGGCGGTCCGAAGAAAAACAGGCAAGTCCTGGAAACCCAGGTGCCTAGACAGGCAAGTCCTGGAGTAACCAGGTGCCTCAATCCACCCAGATGTGTGTTTAAGTTGCCACCTTAAATAAACCATATATTAACAATATCACATCTGTCATGGAAAATTCACTCACCCAATCCACGTCTACTAGCATAGCATGGCATAATAAGCAAACATAGAAGTAACTCCCAAGGGTTTGAAAATAAAGCAGGTAATAGGTACTACCTCAATCTACTTCCCATCCCACAATTTAATTAGATCCTAATCATGCAATGTTTGAGGATTGGTCTAATGCATAAAAACTGGGTATGAGAAAAGGTATGATCAAAGTGTGAACTTGCCTGCAATGTTGAAGAAGATGATTCGCACTCAAAACTCTTGATAGGTCTACTCGTCACACTCCGGTCAATCTATCGTGATCAAGCAATAGTAACCACACATAAGCAATCACTCAAAAGATCGGAAGGAACGAAGAGTACGATTCGGAAAACATCAAAGCCAAGAAAATGACTCTTGCAGCATAAAACAATTTCTAACAGTACCAAAACTATGTGTATTTGGCTTTGTCAGAAAGTTTAGTTCAAGAGCTTCGATTTGCAAAAAGAATCAACTCAAACAGAGTTATAAAGCTCAAGTTATGATCTAACAAAGTTCAAATACTAAACTGCTTGAAATTCAAATTTTAAACTTTCAAAAACATGTTTAAGTTGTTTCACTGGATAGAGGAGATCAAAACGAAGACGTGGGCGTTGGTTTCCTTGGATTCTGACTAACAGGTAAAAAGTAGTGAGGGTTTGAAGATGAGGGACTAAATTGTAAATAAAACATCTACAAAGAAGTCCTCTAAGTAAAACTAACAGAAAAAGAAAAGCCTAAATAACGAACGCTCGTTTATAAGATCTAAACAGTGGACGTTCGCTGTTTAATAAAACCAGAAAGAAAAACAGATCTAGTCTATGTTTTTTTTAAAACGATTTAAAAGTAAAACCAGATCGGTTTTCTCGGGTTATACCGGTTCGGGTGAGATGAACCGGCAGCGACGGAGGTCTTCTCCGGTGAGGCGGGGTAGTGGCAACGGCGAGCTCCGGCGTGGCGCGGCTTCGCGACGAGGGGCGAGGGCGGCGAGGTGGCGCGGGCGGAGTGCGACGACGGCGGTGGTGCAGAGCAGCGGCGGCGGCGGCGGCGGTTGACAACGACGGCGGCGGCTGCGGGCTCCGCCGCGGCTTAAATAGGTGGGGAGGGCCTCGGGAGGCGTGGAGGAGGGGCCAAGGTGGCAGGGTGGCCGGGTCGGTCACGGCGGCGGCGGCGCTGTTGTGCGGCGGCGGGAGTCCTGCTGGAGCTCGGGGACGCGCGGGCGTCGGGCTGGGCCGTGGCCTGGCCGGTTGGCTGGGCCGGCCCAGTTCGGCAAAAAGTTTTTTTTAAACAAATTTTCAGAAAATAAAATAAAACCAAAATAAATAAATAAATAATACTATAGGCATATAATATATCAAAAATTTCAGAAAAAGATTTTCTACAGCGTGACCTTTTTTCTGGAGTCATATAAAATCCACACAAATTCAGATAAGTCAAACACTTCTGCTGCTCTAATAAAATCCAACGAAAATCATTTTAAAAATACGAAAATGAATTCAAATTTATTTCTCTCCAATTTTCTATTATAGGGAATCATGTTACCCTAATTTCTATATATTTTATTTTTGGAGAAAAATAATTTGAATAAAACTCCAATAACTCCAAATTGAAAAAAAATAAATTCAAAAGAACTTTGAATTTAATTCTTTAAAAACTCCCAACTCATATTTCATATAATTTGAAGAAGTCATTTTATCTTCTCTCATGAAAATCATTGAGTTGCATGAAGTTTAGGAATCGAAATATTTCCAAATGAAATTCAAATATTTTCAAATACCCTTTCATTTAATTAAATGGAAGAAGTCATATCATCTTCGCTCAAGGGTTTTGTATTTGAAAAGAATTTGAATTCATGAAGATCAGAAAAAGAAAATGAAAGTTTGGGAAAGTCCTTTTATTCCCTCTCATTTAACTTTCAAAAGTTTCGAATTTCACTCAATCAATCAATCAATCAAACAATCAATCAAAACTATCTATTTGTTTATAACATTCCAAAATTTAGAATTTTGGTATGTTACAAAAAGATAGGCCCTTCGCAGAGGGAAGCAGAGGTTGTCATGTGCTTTTAGGGTTGGATGCACAAAATCTTAATGCAACAGAATGTCACTTTATATTGCCACTTGTATATGGACCTTTATTATGCAGTCCGTCGCTTTTATTGCTTCCATAACAAGATCGTATAAAGCTTATTTTCCCTGCACTAATAACTCATACATATTTAGAGAGCAATTTTTATTGCCTGCAACATGACAACTTACTTGAAGGATCTTACTGAATCCATAGGTAGGTATGGTGGACTCTCATGGCAAAAACTGGGTTAAAGGATATTTGGAAGCACAAGTAGTATCTCTACTTGGTGCAAGGAATTTGGCTAGCATGAGGGGGAAAGGCAAGCTCAACATGTTGGGAAGATCAATGACAATATACTTTTACTGATATGTGAGAAAACATAAACCATTATGTTGTCTTCCTGGTCGAACATCAACTCTTTTAGGATGCCATACTTAATGAGTGCTCACAATCATAAAAGATGTCAAAGATAGTATATTTGTATGTGAAAACCTCTCTTTCCTTATTACTTCCTATTAATTGCAACGATGACCAAAACTACGTTTGTCAACTCTCAACAACCTTTATGCCTCATACTTTTTATGTGTGAAGTCATTACTATCCATAAGATCAATATGAACTCTTTTATTCTTTCTATTCTTTCTACTTTCTCAAGATCATGGCAAGATAGCAAAGCCCTTGACTCAAAACTACTCTGTTTATAGATAGCTCACAGACTCGATTACATAAAGAGATCACAAAGCAAAACTCAAAAACTACTTGATACTAAAACTTCAATCTACTAGATCAAGATACTACTAAAAGGATCGAACTAAGTAAAACTGTAAAGATAGGAGTGTGATGGTGATACGATACCGTGGCACCTCCCCCAAGCTTGGCAGTTTCCAAGGGGAGTGCCCATACCCATGTGATTATGTCTCCTTCTTCATAGTTGGTGTTGTTATTTTCTTGGTGATGATGCCACTCAGGATACGATTCTCCTCCTCGAGCTTATTGACTTGTTGTTTGAGGTCCATAATTTCTTTGCGGAGCTTGCCCGTAACGGCTAAAGCTCCCTTTACCCAAGGATGCTGCATAGCTTCTGGAGAACAAGTGACGCTCTTTTTCATATTTTCATAAGAAAGAAATTTAACATTGGAAGGGATGACTGAATTTGGGAGGACCGAGCTGTATAGTTCCCATCATAAATCCTGCTTGGAAGCGAGAAGTAACTTCTTGATATTCCTCCATGGCATCTATCCTTTTCAAGTCGGCCTCCATCTCATCCTCCGTTGATGGTACAAAGTAATAAGCATCGCTATTTGCTCCTGGACCTGGTGTTGGGTGAGACACCCGACTCTCCCTGACTGACTCTTGAGAAGACATCTTGCTCTTAATCTGCAACAGGAACAACTCGAAACAAAAATAGAGGATATTTGCGTGATACAATGGTCAAAGCCTTAGGGAGATTATATAATGAATTTTTACCGACCAAAATATGTAACATGCAAGAAAACAGAGTCCGGGAGGCACACGAGGTGGCCATGAGACAGGGGGCGCACCCAGGAAGGGTGGGCGCGCCCTCCACCCTCGTGGAGGCCTCGTGTCCTTCCCGGATTACTTCTTTCTTCCTAAAATTCTTAAATATTCCAAAACGGATAAAAAATTGCCATTAGAATTGTTTTGGAGTCGGTTTACTTACCGTACCACATACCTATTCCTTTTCGGAGTCTAGAACATTCTGGAAAGTATCTCTTATGTATTCTTCCAGGGTTACGGTCTCAACAATATTAGTTTCAACATTGATAGGATTACCTGGGATATAATGTTTAATTCTTTGTCCATTCACCACCCTCGGACTTGTGCCTTCGAAGTTGTTGATTTTTATGGCACCGGAGCGATAGACCTCCTCGATAACGTAAGGACCTTCCCATTAAGAGAGAAGTTTTCCTACAAAAAATCTTAAACGAGAGTTGAATAATAACACACATTCACCTACATTAAACTCACGCTTTTGTATCCTTTTGTCATGCCAGCATTTGACTTTTTCTTTGAATAGCTTGGCATTCTCATATCCTTGGGTTTTCCATTCATCAAGTGAGCTGATATCAAATAACCTCTTTTCACCGGCAAGTTTGAAGTCATAGTTGAGCTCTTTAATAGCCCAATATGCTTTATGTTCAAGTTCTAGAGGTAGTGGCATGCTTTTCCATAAACCATCTTATACGGAGACATACCCATAGGATTTTTATATGCAGTTCTATAGGCCTATAATGCATCATTAAGTTTTTTGGAAAAATTCTTTCTAGATCTATTGACAGTCTTTTGCAAAATTAATTTGAGCTCTCTATTGCTCAACTCTACTTGACCACTAGATTGCGGGTGATAAGGAGATGCGATTCTATGATTAACATTATACTTAGCAAGCATCTTACGAAAGCACCATGAATAAAATGTGAACCACCATCAGTCATAAGATATCTAGGGACTCCAAACCTCGGAAAAATAACTTCTTTAAGCATTTTAATAGAAGTGTTATGATCAGCACTACTAGTTGGAATAGCTTCTACCCACTTAGTAACGTAATCAACACCTACTAAAATATGTGTGTAACAATTAGAGGCAGGAAAAGGTCCCATATAATCAAAGCCCCAAACATCAAACGGTTCAATAACAAGAGAATAATTCATAGGCATTTCTTGACGTCTACTAATATTACCAATTCTTTGACATTCATCACAAGATAAGACAAACTTACGAGCATCTTTGAAGAGAGTAGGCCAATAAAAACCAGATTGCAATACCTTATGTGCAGTTCTATCTCCACCATGGTGTCCTCCATATGATTCAGAGTGACACTTGCGTAGGATCTGTTCCTGTTCATGCTCAGGTACACAACGTCTAATAACACCATCTACTCCTTCTTTATAAAGGTGTGGGTCATCCCAGAAGTAATGCCTTAAATCATAAAAGAACTTTTTCTTTTCCTCGTATGTGAAACTAGGTGGTATAAATTTAGCAACAATGTAATTAGCATAATCAACATACCAAGGAGCAGTACGAGAAGCATTAATGACCACTAATTGTTCATCAGCAAAACTATCATTAATAGGTAGTGGGTCATCAAGAACATTCTCTAACCTAGACAATTTGTCAGCAACGGGGTTCTCAGCTCCCTTTCTATCAATAATATGCAAATCAAATTCTTGGAGCAAGAGAACCCATCTAATAAGTCTAGGCTTAGCATCTTTATTTTCCATAAGATATTTAATAGCAGCATGATCAATGTGAATAGTAACTTTGGAATCAACAATATAGGGTCTGAACTTATCACATGCAAACACAACTGCTAAGAACTCTTTTTCAGTAGTAGCATAATTTCTCTAGGCAGTGTCAAGAGTTTTACTAGCATACTGGATAACATTCAATTTCTTATCAACTCTTTGCCCTAGAACAGCACCTATAGCATAATCACTAGCATCACACATAATTTCAAAGGGTAAATTCCAATCAGGTGGCTGAACAATAGGTGCAGTGATCAAAGTTTTCTTAAGTATTTCAAATGCTTCTACACAATCATCATCAAAGACAAAAGGAATATCTTTTTGCAATAAATTAGTTAGAGGCCTAGAGATTTTAGAAAAGTCCTTAATGAACCTCCTATAAAAACTGGCATGACCAAGGAAACTTCTTAGACCTTTTATGTCCTTGGGACATGGCATCTTTTCAATAGAATCAACTTTAGCTTTATCAACTTCAATACCTCTCTCAGAAATGTTATGCCCCAAGACAATGCCTTCATTAACCATAAAGTGGCACTTTTCCCAATTCAAGACGAGACTAGTGTCTTCGCATCTCTGCAAAACTCGATCAAGGTTGCTCAAGCAATCATCAAAATAGGATCCATAAATGGAGAAATCATCCATGAATACCTCACAAATCATTTCACAAAAGTCAGAGAATATAGCCATCATGCATCTTTGAAAGGTAGCAGTTGCATTACATAAACCAAAAGGCATACATCTATAAGCAAAAGTACCAAAAGGGCAAGTAAAAGTTGTTTTTTATTGATCCCCCGCCGACACGGGTATTTGAGAGAAGCCTGAATAACCATCTAGAAAGCAGAAATGTGTGTGTTTGGATAGTCTTTCTAGCATTTGATCAATAAAAGGTAAAGGGTAATGATCTTTCTTAGTAGCTTTATTTAATTTACTGGAATCAATTACCATCCTATAACCTGTAATAATTCTTTGCGGGGTCAATTCATCTTTATCATTAGGAACAACAGCAATACCTCCCTTTTTAGGAACACAATGGACAGGGCTTATCCAATCACTATCAGCAACTCGATAAATTATACATGCCTCAAGGAGCTTTAGTATCTCCTTTCTTACCACTTCATTCATCTTAGGATTTAATCGTTGATAACCCACAAGTATAGGGGATCGCAACAGCTTTTGAGGGTAGAGTATTCAACCCAAATTTATTGATTCGACACAAGGGGAGCCACAGAATATTCTTGAGTATTAGCAGTTGAGTTGTCAATTCAACCACACCTGGATAACTTAGTATCTGCAGCAAAGTATTTAGTAGCAAGAGTGGTATGATAGTAATGGTAACAGTAGCAACGGAAAAGGTAAATGTTTTTGGGTTTTTGTAGTAGTTGTAACAGTAGCAACGGAAAAGTAAATACGCGAAGAACAATATATGAAAAGCTCGTAGGCAATGGATCAGTGATGGATAATTATGCCGGATGCGATTCCTTATGCAATAGTTATAACATAGGGTGATATAGAACTAGTTCCAGTTCATCAATGTAATGTAGGCATGTATTCCGTAAATAGTCACATGTGCTTATGGAAAAGAACTTGCATGACATCTTTTGTCCTACCCTCCCATGGCAGCGGGCTCCTAGTGGAAACTAAGGGATATTAAGGCCTCCTTTTAATAGAGAACCGGACCAAAGCATTAACACATGGTGAATACATGAACTCCTCAAACTATAGTCATCACCGAGAAGTATCCCGATTATTGTCACTTCGGGGTTGTCGGATCATAACACATAATAGGTGACTATAGACTTGCAAGATAGGATCAAGAACACACATATATTGATGAAAACATAATAGGTTCAGATCTGAAATCATGACACTCGGGCCCTAGTGACAAGCATTAAGCATAGCAAAGTCATAGCAACATCAATCTCAGAACATAGTGGATACTAGGGATCAAACACTAACAAAACTAACTTGATTACATGGTAAATCTCATCCAACCCATCACCGTTCAGCAAGCCTACGATGGAATTACTCACACACGGTAGTGAGCATCATGAAATTCTTGATGGAGGATGGTTGATGATGATAACAACGACAAATCCCCCTCTCCAGAGCCCCGAATGGACTCCAGACCAACCCTCCCGAGAGAGATTAGGGCTTGGCGGCGGCTCCATATCGTAAAACGGGATGAAACTTTCTCTCTGATTTTTTTCTCCGCGAGACGGTATATATGGAGTTGGAGTTGAGGTCGGAGGAGGTCTGTGGGGCCCACGAGATAGGGGTGCGCGCCCCCCTGTCTCGTGGACAGGCCCTGGGCCCCCTGGCCCTGATTCTTTCGCCAAAAATTCTTATTAATTCTGAAAAGTCCCTTCGTGGATTTGCAGGTCATTCCGAGAACTTTTCTTTTCTACACATAAAACAACATCATGGTAGTTCTGCTGAAAACAACGTCATTCCGGGTTAGTTTCATTCAAATCATGCAAGTTAGAGTCCAAAACAAGGGCAAAAGTGTTTGGAAAAGTAGATACGTTGGAGACGTATCAACTCCCCCAAGCTTAAACATTTGCTTGTCCTCAAGCAATTCAGTTGATAAACTGAAAGTGATAAAGAAAAACTTTTACAAACTTTGTTTGCTCTTGTCGTTGTAAACATGAAAAGCCAGCATTCAAGTTTCAGCAAATATTACGAACTAACCATACTCACAATAACACATAGGTCTCACAATTACTCACATCAATAGCATAATCAGCTAGCGAGTCATAATAATAAAACTCGGGTGACAACACTTTCTCAAAATAATCATAACATGATATAACAAAATGGTAACTCGCTAGCCCTTTCTGAGACCGCAAAACATAAATGCAGAGCACCTTTAAAGATCAAGGACTGACTAAACATTGTGATTCATGGTAAAAGAGATCCAGTCAAGTCATACCCAATATAAACCAATAATAATGAATGCAAATGATAGTGCGCTCTCCAGCGGGTGCTTTTAATAAGAAGGGTGATGACTCAACATAAAAGTAAATAGATAGGCCCTTCGCAGAGGGAAGCAGGGATTTGTAGAGGTGCCAGAGCTCGATTTTAAAATAGAGATTGAATAACATTTTTAGCGGTATACTTTTGCTGTCAACGCAACACCTATGAGATGGCTGTATCTTCCACGCTAAATGCATTATAGGCAGTTCCCAAACAGAATGGTAAAGGTTTATACTCCCCCAACCACCAACAAGCATCAACCCATGACTTGCTCGAAACAACGAGTGCCTCCAACATACAACAGCCCTGGGGGAGTTTTGTTTAATTATTTTTGATTTGCTTTGATCTTTTTGGATCATGGGACTGGGCATCCCGGTTACCGACCCTTTCTCGTGAATGAGGAGTGGAGTCCACTCCTTTGAGAATAACCCACCTATCATGGAAGATATAGGCAGCCCTAGTTGTTACATGAGCTTCTCGAGCATACAAAACAGAATTTCATTTGAAGGTTTGGTGTTTGGCACATACAAATTTACTTGGAACGGCAGGTAGATACCGCATATAGGAAGGTATAGTGGACTCATATGGAACAACTTTGGGGTTTAAGGAGTTTGGATGCACAAGCAGTATTCCCGCTTAGTACAGGTGAAGACTAGCAAAAGGCTGGGAAGCGACCAACTGAGAGAGCAACAACAGTCGTAAGCATGCATTAAAATTAAATCATACGGGATACAGACATGAGTAGGATATAATCCACCATGAACATAAATATCGTGAAGGCTATGTTGATTTGATTCAACTACATGCGTGAACATGTGCCAAGTTGAGTCACTTAATACATTCAAAGGAGGATACCATCCCATCATATCATATCATAATCATTCTAATAGCATGTTGGTACACAAGGTAAACCATCATAACTCATAGCTAATCAAGCGTGGCACAAGTAACTATAATCTCTAAATGTCATTGCAAATATGTTTACTTCATAATAGCTGACTCAGGAACGATGAATCATCATATTTACAAAAACAAGAGAGGCCGAGTTCATACCAACTTTTCTCATCCCAATAAGTCCATCATATATCGTCATTATTGCCTTTCACTCGCATGACCAAATGATGTGTATAATAATAAGAGTGTGCGTGCATTGGACTAAGCTGGAATCTGCAAGCATTCAACTCAAAAGAGAAGACAAGTAATATGGGCTCTAATTAAATAAACAATCATGCATATGAGAGCCACTAAGTAGTTTCAATATGGTCTTCTCGACCCCCAAAGGAAAGAAAAGAAAATAAAACTATTTACACGGGAAAGCTCCCAACAAGTAAAAGAAGAACGAGAAATCTTTTTGGTTTTTTCATTTCAATTCCTACTACAGGCAAGGAAATTAAACTAACTAATTTTTTTGGTTTTTTCTCAAGGTTTATCAAACACACAAGAAGAAAACTAGAAAAAGAAATTTAAACTAGCATGGATAATACAATGAAAGAGTATGAGCACCGACGACTAGTGTGTGAACATGAATGTAAAGTCGATGAGAAATACGTACTCCCCCAAGCTTAGGATTTTGGCCTAAGTTGGTTTAATACCAAGGACCGCCGCTACTCTCTCCAGTGTAATGAGAGGTGTAATCAGGATCCCACTGGTTGGTCATCTCCGGATCCCACTGGACAGATGATGCACGATAGGGGTCCAGCTCAGGTTCCGGTTCAGGTTCAGGTTCTGGAGTAAAATCTTGAGCTTGATGATTGTTTACCGCCTCTGGTGTGACAAGAAATTTTTTTTGCAAGCAAATCAAACAACAGAGGCGGAGGCAAGATAATAATCTCAAAGTGTTTCTTATTGAATCTAAGTTTATACAAGAGCATCCTATCTTCGTTATCAACAATAAACTTATGTGCTACCATGCTCTTGTAATCTAAAATGTGAGGAGGCAATTTAGTCTCCTTTTCCTCAAGGTGCCTAATGGGTATCTGAAAATGTCTAGCAAGACGTGCAGCATAGATACCTCCAAATATGGGGTATTTTGTATGATTAAGGGCTAGCCGTTTAGCAACGACGGCACCCATATTAAAACTATTGTCTCCAAGCAAAGCATGTTGAAGAATGATAATATCAGGAACACTCAAGTTTCCACTATTCCCACGACCGATCAAGCATCTACTAGCAAATATGGCAAAGTAGCGTAAAACAGGAAAGTGTATGCTAGAGACTTTTGCTTCGGAACCCTTCTTTGGCTCTTCTACAGCAATAGTATTAACAAAGCCAGCCACATCTTCACGATGGGGTTCCTCTAGTTCTCCTTCATAAGGTATCCTACATACCCTGCAAAAATGATGTAAAAACATTTCTTTGAACTCGTCATATAAATAAAATGACACTTCAGGCGGTTACTTCTTAGGATAAAAATAAAAGTTTTGCACGAAAGTATTGGTGAGTAAGAGATACTGATCGATTCGGTCGTTGATGAAACCGGTGAGACCTGCAGTCTCGATTAAAGCATAAAAGTCTTCATGAATTCCAGCCTCTATCAAGACATCATCACATGGCCATTCACACGGTCGTACTTCCGCTAAGCGAGGAAGATTATACTTGACTTTTTGCTTCTCTTTAGCTTGTTTTTCCAGGGAGCTTTGGCTAGAAGAGCCCCTAAAAAGTTTCCTCAACATTTTCTGAAAATTTCTGAAATTGTTAGTAACTTCAAAATAGAAGTGCATAAAACTAAACAAGATTGATAGTAACTACTCCTACAAGTGCCTAGAGCCCATATCATGCATTAGAATTACTTGGAACCTAAAAAATTTAATATGCAAGCTCAAGAACAGGGTCACCAAGATAGCAAGGATTTGCAATGAATAAAGCACTAGAACAAAAACTAATTGGACCAATGGAGGAGTCACATACCAAGCAACAATCTCCCAAAGCAGTTTTGTGAATGGAGCTTTGAGCTAAGAGATCGAAAATCGCAGCAAAACGAGCTAGAACTCGTGCGTGAGCTGGATGGGGTTTTTTGGGTAGAAGATGGAGTGTGTGAGTGTTGGCATAAGTGGAGGGGAGCCACCAGAGGCCCACAAGACAGGGGGGCGCGCCCTACAGGGGGGCGCGCCCTCCTCTCTCGTGGCCTGGTGCTTGCCCCTTCTGCAGTGTTTTCAGTGCCTAAAATCCTCAAATATTCCATAAAAAATCATACTAAATTTGTAGGGCATTTGGAGCACTTTTATTTTCGGAATATTTTTTTATTGCACCGATAAATCAGAAAACAGACAGATAATATTATTTTTGCTTTATTTCTTCTAAATGACAGAAAGTAAAAGGAGGGTACAGAAGGTTGTGCCTTCTAGTTTCATCCATCTCATGATCATCAAAATGAACCCGCTAACAAGGTTGATCAAGTCTTGTTAACAAACTCATTCCGAATAACACGGAACTGGAGAAATTTCGAATAACACTAAGTTACCTCAACGGGGATATGAAAATCCCCAACAATAAGAATATCATACTTTTTCTTGACAGTAGGGAGAGGAAATTCAAAACCTCCAAAAATGATAGTTGGAACTTTTTCAATAGAATTGATGCTATGAACTTGAGATTGTTTCCTCGGAAAGTGTACCGTATGCTCATTTCCATTAACATGAAAAGTGACATTGCCTTTGTTGCAATCAATAACAGCCCTTGCAGTATTAAGAAAAGGTCTACCAAGGATAATAGACATACTATCGTCCTCGGGAATATCAAGAATAACAAAGTCCGTTAAGGTAGTGACATTTGCAACCACAACAGGCACATCCTCACAAATACCGATAGGTATAGCAGTTGATTTGTCAGCCATTTGCAAAGATATTTCAGTAGGTGTCAACTTATTCAATTCAAGTCTACGATATAAAGAGAGAGGCATAACACTAACACCGGCTCCAAGATCACATAAAGCAGTCCTAACATAATTTCTTTTAATGGAGCATGGTATAGCTGGAACACCCAGATCTCCAAGTTTCTTTGGTATTCCACCCTTAAAAGTGTAATTAGCAAGCATGGTGGAAATTTTAGCTTCCGGTATCTTTCTTTTATTTGTGATGATATCCTTCATGTATTTAGCATAAGGATTTACTTTAAGCATATCAGTTAAGCGCATACGTAAGAAATAGGTCTAATCATTTCAGCAAAGCGCTCAAAATCCTCATCATCCTTTGACTTGGATGGTTTAGGAGGAAAGGGCATGGGTTTCTGAACCCATGGTTCTCTTTCCTTACCGTCCTTCCTAGCAACAAAGTCTCTCTTATCACAACGTTGGTTTCTTGATTGTGGCTTATCAAGATCAACAACAGGTTCAATCTCTACATCATTGTTATTACTAGGTTGAGCATCAACATGAACATTATCATTAACATTATTACTAGGTTCATGTTCATCACCTGATTGTATTTCAGCATCAGAAATAGAAATATCATTGGGATTCTCAGGTGTTTCTACATTAGCTTCACTAGAAGTTTGCAAAGTCCTATCATTCTTCTTTTTCTTCTTCTTAGAAGAACTAGGAACATCTAGATTATTATTCTGAGAATCTTGTTCAATTCTTTTAGGGTGGCCTTCAGGATACAAAGGTTCCTGAGTCATTCTACCAGTTCTAGTAGCCACTCTAACAGCAAAGTCGTTTATATTATTCAACTCATCAAGCAAATCATTTTGAGCTTTGAGTACTTGCTCAGCTTGAGTAGCAACCATAGAAGCATATTTGCTAACGCGTGAAGTTCATCTTTAACTCTAGCCAGATTATCACCTACGCGTCCTATCTCGAAAGCATTATTCTTTAACTCTCTACCAACATAAGCATTAAAACTTTCTTGTCTAGCCATGAAGTCATCAAATTCATCTAAGAATGGGCTATGAAATTTAGTAGAGGGTATTTCAACTTTATCATATCTATAGAGAGAATTTACCTTTACTACCTGTGTTGGGTTATCAAGACAATGTAGTTCTTCAGGGGTATATTCAGACCATGTATTTATTCAATAGGTGGTAAATTCTTAACATCTTCAGCTTTAATACCTTTTTCTTTCATTGATTTCTTTGCCTCTAGCATATCTTCACGACCGAGGAATAAAACACCTCTCTTCTTCGGAGTGGGTTTAGGAATAGGCTCAGGAGTTGGCTCAATTGGTTCACGAATTACTTCAGGAACTGGCTCGGGAAGAGTCCAATTATTTTCATTAGTCAACATATTATTCAATAATATTTTAGCTTCGTCGACTGTTCTTTCCCTGAAAACACAACCAGCACAACTATCCAAGTGGTCCTTGGAAGCATCGGTTAGTCCATTATAAAAGATATCAAGTATTTCATTTTTCTTAAGATGATGATCGGGCAAAGCATAAAGCAACCGGAGAAGCCTCCCCAAGCTTGTGGGAGACTCTCTTCTTTGGTTTGCACAAAATTATATATTTCCCGCAAGGCAGCTTGTTTCTTATGAGCAGGATAATATTTAGTAGAGAAGTAATAAATCATATCCTGGGGACTACGCACACAACCAGGAGCAAGAGAATTATACCATTAATGAGAACGGAAATATCTTAAGGATATATAAATAGTGAGACTTCTCATCATGAGTAAATAGGGTGGCTATGTCATTCAACTTGGTAAGATGTGCCACAACAGTTTCAGATTCAAGGCCATAAAAAGGATCAGATTCAACTAAGGTAATAATATCAGGATCAATAGAGAATTCATAATCCTTATCAGTAACATAGATAGGTGAAGTAGCAAAAGTAGGATCGGGTTTGATTCTAGCATTAAGAGACTGTTGCTTCCATTTAGCTAATAATTTCTTAAGATCAGATCTATCATTGCAAGCAAGAATAGCTTCAGCAGCTTCTTTGTTCATAACATAACCCTTAGGAACAACAGGTAAAACATAATCATTGGGGGAACGTTCATCATCACTATCATCAATAACAGGTTCTTCAACATTTTCATTCCCCCTAACTCTAGCAAGTTGTTCATCAAGAAATTCACCTAAAGGCAAAGTAGTATCACGCACAAAAGTAGTTTCATCATAAGTATCATGCAAAGCGGAGGTGGCATCATCAATAACATGCGACATATCAGAATTCATAGCAGTAGCAGGTTTAGGTGTCGCAAGCCTACTAATAACAGAAGGAGAATCTAGTGCAAAGCTAGATGGCAGTTCCTTACCTCCCCTCGTAGTTGAGGGCAAAATCTTGGTCTTAGCGTCTTTCAAGTTCTTCATAGTGATCAACATATATAAATCCCAAGTGACTCAGAGAATAGAGCTATGCTCCCCGGCAACAGCGCCAGAAATTAGTCTTGATAACCCACAAGTATAGGGGATCGCAACAGCTTTCTAGGGTAGAGTATTCAACCCAAATTTATTGATTGGGGAGCCAAAGAATATTCTTGATTATTAGCAGTGGAGTTTTCAATTCAACCACACATGGATAACTTAGTATCTGCAGCAAAGTATTTAGTAGCAAGAGTGGTATGATAGTAATGGCAACAGTAGCAACGGAAAAGGTAAATGTTTTTGGGTTTTTGTAGGCAATGGATCAGTGATGGATAATTATGCTGGATGCGATTCCTCATGCAATAGTTATAACATAGGGTGATATAGAACTAGCTCCAGTTCATCAACGTAATGTAGGCATGTATTACGTAAATAGTCACATGTGCTTATGGAAAAGAACTTGCATGACATCTTTTGTCCTACCCTGCCGTGGCAGCGGGGTCCTAGTGGAAACTAAGGGATATTAAGGCCTCCTTTTAATAGAGAACCGTACCAAAGCATTAACACATGGTGAATACATGAACTCCTCAAACTATGGTCATCACTGAGAAGTATCTCGATTATTGTCACTTCGGGGTTGTCGGATCATAACACATAATAGGTGACTATAGACTTGCAAGATAGGGTCAAGAACACACATATATTGATGAAAACATAATAGGTTCAGATCTAAAATCATGACACTCGGGCCCTAGTGACAAGCATTAAGCATAGCAAAGTCATAGCAACATCAATCTCAGAACATAGTGGATACTAGGGATC
This sequence comes from Triticum aestivum, assembly GCF_018294505.1. Lineage (NCBI taxonomy): Eukaryota > Viridiplantae > Streptophyta > Magnoliopsida > Poales > Poaceae > Triticum > Triticum aestivum. Next base: position 629,588,741 of record NC_057798.1, read on the forward strand.
AAAACCTAACAAAACTAAGTTGATTACATGGTAAATCTCATCCAACCCATCACCGTCCAGCAAGCCTATGATGGAATTACTCACACACGGCGGTGAGCATCCCGAAATTGGTGATGGAGGATGGTTGATGATGATGACGGCGACGACCCCCCCTCTCCGGAGCCCCGAACAGACTCCAGATCAGCCCTCCCGAGAGAGATTAGGGCTTGGCGGCGGCTTCGTATCGTAAAACGGGATGAAACTTTCTCTCTGATTTTTTTCTCCGCGAGACGGTATATATGGAGTTGGAGTTGAGGTCGGAGGAGGTCCGGGGGGCCCACGAGATAGGGGGCGTTCCCTAGGGAGGGGGGCGCGCCCCCCTGTCTCGTGGACGGGCCCTGGGCCCCCTAGCCCTGATTCTTTTGCCAAAAATTCTTATTAATTCTGAAAAGTCCCTCCGTGGATTTGCAGGTCATTCCGAGAACTTTTCTTTTCTATACATAAAACAACATCATGGTAGTTCTGCTGAAAACATCGTCAGTCCGGGTTAGTTTCATTCAAATCATGCAAGTTAGAGTCCAAAACAAGGGCAAAAGTGTTTGGAAAAGTAGATACGTTGGAGACGTATCAATCTTCATTGAGGATCTCTAACTGGTTTGGCACCTTCCTCCAATTTAATTTTGTGTTGGCATAAGGTGGGACTAATGCCCTTAAGATCATCCAGAGTATATCCGATAGTAGCACAGTGCCTCTTCAGAGTTTTCAATAATCTTTCTTCTTCTTGCTCTGAAAGGTTAGCACTAATAATAACAGGATATATTTTCTTTTCATCCAGATAAGCATACTTAAGATTATCAGGTAATGGTTTGAGTTCAAACACGGGATCACCCTTGGGTGGAGGAGGATCCCCTAGAATTTCAATGGGTAGCAGGTTGTGTTTCAGAATAGGTTCCTGTTGAAGGAACACTTCATCTATTTCCCTTCCTTCATTCATAAACATATCATTTTCATGGTCAAGCAAATATTCTTCTAGCGGATCAGTAGGAGGCACGGCAATAGAAGCAAGACCAATAATCTCATCCTTACTAGGTGATTCTTTATCACGGGGTTGTCTATGAAACTTAGCAAAATTAAACTCATGAGACATATCCCCTAAGCCAATTGTAACAGTATCCTTTTTGCAATCAATCCTAGCTTTAGCAGTATTCGAGAAGGGTCTACCAAAAATAATGGGACAAAAATCATCTTGTGGGGAACTAAGAACAAGAAAATTAGCAGGATATTTAACCTTCCCGCACAAGACTTCAACATCTCTAACAATCCCAACTGGTGAAATAGTATCTCTATTGGCAAGCTTGATAGTAACATCAATACCTTCCAATTCAGCGGGTGCAATATCATGCATAATTTCTTTATATAAGTCATAGGGTATTGCACTAGCACTAGCGCCCATATCACATAAGCCATGATAACAATGATCTCCTATTTTAATAGAAATAACAGGCATGCCTACAATAGATCTATGTATCTTAGCATTTGGTCTAACAATATTAGCAGTCTCACCATAGAAATAAATAACATGCCCATCTAAATCATCATCCAAGAGATCTTTAACCATAGAAATACTAGGTTCAACTTTGATTTGCTCAGGAGATGTATAAGTCCTAGTACTACTCTTACCAACAACAGTCGAAGTTTTAGCATGATCCTTTATCCTAACAGGAAAAGGAGGTTTCTCAACATAAGTAGTAGGAACAATAGGATCACTATAAGTGACAATCTTTTCTTCAACTGTAATAGGTGCAACTACTTTTACTTCAATGGGAGGATTATATTTAAACCAATTCTCCTTAGGGAGATCAACGTGAGTAGAAAAAGATTCACAAAAAGTAGCTACTATCTCAGAGTCAAGTCCATACTTAGCGCTAAATCCACGAAAAACATCGGTATCCATAAAAGATTTAACACAATCAAACTTAGGTGTTATACCCGACTCCTTACCATCGTCGGAACCCCAATCTTCAAAGTTGTGTTTAATTCTCTCCAATAAGTCCCACTTGATTTCAATATTCTTCAGCATATAAGAACCAGCACAGGAAGTATCGAGCATGTTGCGATCATTGGGAGAAAGCCGAGCATAAAAAATTTGAATAATCATTTCTCTGGAGAGCTCATGATTGGGGCATGAGTATAACATTGACTTAAGCCTCCCCCAAGCTTGAGCGATGCTTTCTCCTTCGCGAGGCCAGAAATTATATATGTAATTACGATCACGATGAACAAGATGCATAGGATAGAACTTCTGGTGAAATTCCAACTTCAATCATTTATAATTCCAAGATCCCGTATCATCACATAGCCTATACCATGTCAATGCATCTCCCTTCAAAGATAAAGGGAAGAACTTCCTTTTGACAACATCATCGGGAATACCTGCAAGCTTAAATAATCCACAAACATCATCCACAAAGATAAGGTGTAAATCGGGATGCAATGTTCCATCTCCTGCAAAGGGATTAGCTAGCAGTTTCTATATCATTCCTGAAGGAATCTCAAAGTAAATATTTTCAGTAGGTTCAGTAGGTTGAGGAGCAACTCTTTGCTCTTTTGGTCGGGGTGAAGATACCCCGAACAAGCCCCTCAAAGGATTAGTTTCCATAGCAACAAGTGACAGAAAATTTCAGCACACTATATAAATGTTTCCTTACCAAGTTCCACTCACCAAAGGCGCTTCACTCCCCGGCAACGGCACCAGAAAAGAGTCTTGATGACCCACAAGTATAGGGGATCTATCGTAGTCCTTTCGATAAGTAAGAGTGTCGAACCCAACAAGGAACAGAAGGAAATGACAAACGGTTTTCAGTAAGGTTTTCTCTGCAAGCACTAAAATTATAGGTAACAGATAGTTTTGTGATAAGATAAATTGTAATGAGTAACAAGAAATGAAAGTAAATAAAGTGCAGCAAGGTGGCTCGATCCTTTTTGTAGCAAAGGACAATCCTGGACAATTTCTTGTAATGAGAAATGAGCTCCCGAGGACACATGGTAATTATCGTCAAGCTAGTTTTCATCATGCTCATATGATTCGCGTTTGGTACTTTGATAATTTTATATGTGGGTGGATCAGTGCTTGGGTACTTCCCTTACTTTGACAAGCATCCCACTTATGATTAACCCCTATTGCAAGCATCCGCAACTACAAAAGAAGTATTAAGGTAAACTTAACCACAGCATTAGACATATGTATCCAAATCAGCCCCTTACGATGCAACGCATAAACTAGGGTTTAAGCTTCTGTCACTCTAGCAACCCATCATCTACTTTTTACTTCCCAATGCCTTCCTCTAGGCCCAAATAATGGTGAAGTGTCATGTAGTCGACGTTCACATAACATCACTAGAGGAAAGACAACATATATCTCATCAAAATATCGAACGAATACCAAATTCACATGACTAATAGCAAGACTTCACCCACGTCCTCAGGAACAAACGTAACTACTCACAAAGCATATTCATGTTCATAATCAGAGGGTATTAATATGCATTAAGGATCTAAACATATGATCTTCCACCAAGTAAACCAATTAGCATCAACTACAAGGAGTAATCAACACTACTAGCAACCCACAGGTACCAATTTGTGGTTTTGGATACAAGAGATGAACTAGGGTTTGAGAGGAGGTGGTGCTGGTGAAGATGTTGATGGAGATTGACCCCCTCCTGATGAGAGGATCGTTGGTGATGATAATGGTGATGATTTCCCCCACCCAGAGGGAAGTTTCCCCGGTAGAACAGCTCCGTCGGAGCCCTAGATTGGTTCCGCCAAGGTTCCGCCTCGTGGCGGCGGAGTTTCGTCCTGTAAGCTTGCCTCTGATTTTTTTTCCAGGGTAAAAGCCTTCATATGGCAGAAGATGGGCACAGGAGGGCCACCAGGGGGCCCAGGAGACAGGGGGCGCGCCCAGTACGGGTAGGCGCCCCCCCCCCACCCTCCTGGCCAGGGCGTGGGCCCCCTCTGGTGTTTTCTTCGCTCAATAATTCTTATTAATTCCAAAACTGACTTCCGTGGACTTTTAGGATTTTTGGAGCTGTGCAGAATAGGTTTCCAATATTTGCTCCTTTTCCAGCCAGAATTCCAGCTGCCGGCATTCCCCCTCTTCATGGTAAACCTTATAAAATAAGAGAGAATAGCCATAAGTATTGAGATATAATGTGTAATAACAACCCATAATGCAATAAATATTGATATAAAAGCATGATGCAAAATGTACGTATCGGTACACTACGATACGCCTTAATATGCCAGGGGCTTCATTGTACCCACAATACGGCAATAAAGTTTGAATACCTTCACGGTCGTTCGACACCCCAAACTTATAGCATTATATGCATGGCTCCGAATCATGTCTTGGGTCAATAGTTGGGTTGCCCGACTCTTGTGCTTGCTACCCTACGTTCCGCTATATCAGCTAGGGTAGTAAAGGGAGAACTACTGTGATTGCGTCCCGGTTCTTCCGGACGAGCGCCTCAGTAGAGAAAACCGAAAACTGACTGTCATGATATGGCGAGAGCTGGTCAGCTGTTCGAGAGGTTACAAAATCTTTAAGGATTTCTTCCGCATTATGCGATAACTAATGCAGCGTGTGATGGATCGGCTTTTCTTCTGATCAGGTGCTTATAGAGCCCCTAGTGCGGTCTTCCGACCACTAGGGGCTGCGCCTTCCTTTCTTTTGGCAAACTCCTATGGCTAAGTGAGAGTGATAAAGCCTTATAGTCCGATTGCCTGGTTCATTGTGCTGAACACCTCCTTCAAGGACCCAAAACTGGGGTAAAGAGTGCTCAGGTTTATCCCGAACACCCCCGTATTTTCTACGTGGGGGCAGAAGCCGACAACTGGCCAACTCTCAGGATTAATATATAAAACGGCCGCACAGGAGGTAAAACTTTCAAATAACAGGCATTATATCATTTAAATGACCTTGTTCAACAGTACATGGGATAGCATGAATGTATTCAGGGGAATATAATATCCTTGGCACATTGCTCCGCCACAAAGCGGGATCCTTTCAGGACACTATCATAATATAACCCGGGCTTGCGGTGCTCCTTCCCCGTAGGCGGTCCTTCAGTCATCAGCATTTGAGCATCCATCTTCACCCAGTGCACCTTCGCGCGAGCGAAGGCCATTCGTGCACCCTCCATTCAGACCGACCACTTGATGACTTCAAGTCGAGGCTAGGCACTTACTAGCCGCTTCACGAGCCCGAAGTAGCTGCTGGGAATCGGCTCGGCATGACATAGCCGGATAATTAAATCCTTCATGGCTAGTTCGGCAACAACAACAACAACAACAACAACAACAACAACAACAGCAGCAGCAGCAGCAGCAGCAGCAGCAGCAGCAGCAGCAGCAGCAGCAGCAGCAACAACAACAACAACAACAACAACAACAACAACAACAACAACAACAACAACAACAACAACAACAACAACAACAACAACAACAACAACAACAACAACAACAACAACAACAACAACAACAACAACAACAACAACAACAACAACAACAACAACAACAACAACAACAACAACAACAACAACAACAACAACAACAACAACAACAACAACAACAACAACAACAACAACAACAACAACAACAACAACAACAACAACAACAACGCACCACCACCACCTGTTGATCACTTAGCCCATTTTCTAAGGCTAAACCTGGCAGTGTTCTCCAATAGCACCAAGCCGATTGTTGCAGATGATTGGATCCACTAGATTGGAAGGGACTTGACCACTACAAGATGCACAGATGCGGAGAGAGTGCATTTTGCCACACATCAGCTTGATGGACCCGCAACATCATGGTGGGAGAATTTCACAGCCACTTACCCCATCGACACTGTCACATGGGACCAGTTTCAGCAAGCTTTTCGCACTGCCCATGTTTCAATAAGAGCTATGGCCGTGAAGAAGCGCGAGTTTTGCAACTTGCGCCAAGGAGGACGCACAATGGGCCAGTATGTAGATGATTTTGGTAAGTTAGCATGTTATGCCCCAGATGACGTTGCTACGGATGCAACTAAGCAAGAGAAGTTTCTAGAAGGACGTAATGATCAGCTGAGCATGCAGTTGATGGTGGCAACCTTAAACAACTACCAGGAGTTGGTATATAGAGCTCTCATGATTGAAGGGAAGCAGTAGAATATTGACAACCGCAAGAGGAAGTATGGAAAGGGAAGTACAATATTCTGGAGCTCAGCAGAGGCCCCGTTTTACCCCGAACTCGGGAGGACCCCTTCACCATAACCATGGAGGTCACAATCACAATGGAGGTAGTCCGCATAACCATAGTGGCCCCAAGAATGGGAATGGTAATGGAGGAAGCAATGGTCAGAACCGTTCCAACCCAGCAACGCCCGCCAAGAAGGATCAAGGTCACATTACTTGTTTCAGGTGCGGGAAGAATGGACATTACGCCAGGGAGTGTTCTAAAGCAAAGAATGGAAATGGAAATGGAAGCTCTGGGAAGAAGCCCAACCCTTTCAACAGGGGACAAGTGAACCACGTTAGCGTGGAGGAGGTTGAAGTGCAGCCAGATGCAGTAATAGGTAAGTTTTTGGTTAAGTCATTTACTGCAATCGTTCTTTTTATACTGGTGAATCACATTCATACATATCAAGGGGATTTGTGGATAAGTTTAACCTGCCAACCCAAGCCCTTAGGTCACCCATGTTAGTAACCTCGCCAGGAGCAGAGTATATGGCTAGCCTATGGTGTGATCGATTACCATTAAGGATTGGTAACTATGTGTTCCCCTCACACCTAATAGTATTGGAGTCACAAGGAAAGGATGTGATATTAGGCATGGATTGGTTATCAAAGTATGGAGAGAACATTGACTATGCTAGTAAGTCGATTTTACTCACCACCCCAGAAGGAAGAAGGATTAAGTATGTATCCCGGCATGTGCTGAAGAGGACTCAAGTGGATTCCTTATCAGGAGTTGTACAAGAGGAAGTACCAGTGGTGAAGGATTTCCCTGATGTATTTCCAGAGGAGTTTCCAGGCATGCCACCGGATAAAGACATTGAGGTTTTGATTGAGCTTTTTCAAGGCACAGGGCCAACGTAACGCCCTGAATCCAATGCGCCAGGTGTCATCCAGTTATTCGCCATCGTTGCCATGTCATTTGCTTGCGCATTGCACTTTGCCATGTCATCATCTGCATGTCATATGCATGTTTTTCAAAAGTTGCATCTGTCCGGGTCCTCCCAGTTCTCTCAGTTGTCCGTTCGGAGTCCACACCACACTCGCTCGTGCCCACGGCACCCCGAAATATTATTTTTAATAAGTGGCATGAAAATGTTCTCGGAATGGGGTGAAAGTTGGCGTGCGGTCTTATTATAGGGTAGGTAGGCCGCCTACCAAGTTTCGTCGCATTCAGAGTCCGTTTGATAGCCCAACCGTTAAACATATTATTGCTATGCTAGTTGCTTCGTTCTATCGCTATGCTGTGCTACCTATCTTTTGCTCTTCAAGCCTCTCAAATTGCCATGTCAGCCTCTAACCCTTTTCACCTTTCCTAGCAAACCGTTGTTTGGCTATGTTACCGCTTTGCTTAGCCCCTCTTATAGCGTTGTTAGTTGCAGGTGAAGTTGAAGATTGCTCCATGGTGGACAGGATTATGTTGGGATATCACAATATCCCTTATTTAATTAATGCATCTATATACTTGGTAAAGGGTGGAAGACTCGGCCTTATGCATGGTGTTTTGTTCCACTGTTGCCGCCCTAGTTTCCGTCATACCAGTGTTATGTTCCTTGATTTTGTGTTCCTTACGCGGTTGGGTGATTTATGGGACCCCCTTGATAGTTCGCTTTGAATAAAACTCCTCCAGCAAGGCTCAACCTTGGTTTTACCATTTGCCTCACCACCACCTACTTTTCCCTTGGGAGGCGTGCTCTCGAGGGTCATCTTTATTTAGCCCCTCCGAGCCAGTGCTTCTCTAAGTGCTGGTCCGAACTAGAGCCCTTTGCAGCGCCCCCTCAGGGAAACTTGAGGTCTGGTTTTAGTTGTACGGATTGCTCATCCGGTGTTGCCCTGAGAACGAGATATATGTAGGTCCTATCGGGATGTCGGCGCATCGGGCGGTCTTGCTGGACTTGTTTTACCATTGTCGAAATGTCTTGTAAACCAGGATTCCGAGACTGATCGGGTCTTCCTGGGAGAAGGAATATCCTTCATTGAACGTGAGAGCTTGTGATGGGCTAAGTTGGGACACCCCTGCAGGGTATAAACTTTCGAGAGCCGTGCCTGTGGTTATGTGGCAGATGGGAATTTGTTAATGACCGGTTGTAGATAACTTGACACTTGACTCAATTAAAACGCATCAACCGCATGTGTAGCAGTGATGGTCTCTTTTCGGCGGAGTCCGGGAAGTGAACACGGTTTTTGGGTTATGTTTAACGTAAGTAGGAGTTCAGGGTCACTTCTTGATCATTGCTAGCTTCACGACCGTTCCTTTTGCTTCTCTTCTCGCTCTTGTTTGCGTATGTTTAGCCACCATATATGCTTAGTCGCTGCTGCAACCTCACCACTTTACCCCTTCCTTACCCATTAAGCTTTGCTAGTCTTGATACCCATGGTAATGGGATTACTGAGTCCTCGTGGCTCACAGTTTGCTACAACAATAGTTGCAGGTGCAGGTTATGCGATGATCATGACGCGAGAGCGATGTTACTTGTTTTGGAGTTCTTCTTATGCTTCTTCTTCGATCAGGGGATAGGTTCCAGGTCGGCAGCCTGGGCTAGCAGGGTGGATGTCGTTTGAGCTTCTGTTTGTGTTTCATCCATAGTCGGATGTTGATATTGTGTATGATGTATTGTTGTATTCGTGTGGCATTGTATGCCTCTTGTATGTATCCCCATCTTTTATGTAATGTTGATGTAATGATATCCACCTTGCAAAAGCGAATCAATATGCGGTTCTATCCTTGGTGGGACCTTCGAGTCTCTTTAGGATAGTATCACATATTGGGCGTGACAAGTTGGTATCAGAGCCTCGACCGACCATAGGAGCCCCCTTGATCGATCGTGTACCTTGGCCGTTGTCGAGTCTAGAAGAAAATGTTTTTGGAGTCTAGAAGAAAATGTTTTCAGAGAGTAGGAATTCTTTTTACTACTCAGCCCCTTCGTCGCTCTGGTAAGGAATCTTGACGTAGGTGTTTTGAATTACTTCTCTTCCCCTTCAAACTTTCTTGATCGTTGTTCCTCAGCTCTTTGCATTCGGTGCATTTCTCATCAAAGTGATTCGACCCTCTCTGTTTTTGCAAGTTCAATCCTCAATTTTTTTCTTTTCCCACCCGCCCACCCCTTTTCTTCTCAGAGCCGGAGTCCGTAATCGAGTATCCATCCTACTCATGAGAAGCCTTTGCATTCTTTCCTCAATTATTTCAACCGGTGTTTTCTCTTCAAGTTATTCATCGATTTTTCCCTTCAAAGTTGCCTTTGTTTTCCCGCCCAACCACCCTCTTCTTAACGGAGCCTGAGTCTCTTTCGAGCATCAATGTCATTCGTGTGGAGCCTCTTCAGTCTTTCGTCAATTGTTCCAACCGGTGAATTCTCTTTTGTTTGACATTCTTCATCTCTTTTCCGGTGGCATCAATTCATGTTTTTCGGGTTGATCATATTATTTTCCTTCGATCAAGTGTTTTCCCTGCTCGTTCGCCTCACGCCAGTTTATCCTTCCGGAGTGCTCAAGACATCTCAGGAGATTCGTATGTGTTCCAATTAATTTGAGGTTGTCACCTCATTCAAATATTTTAATTGTTCTGGTGTATCATCTATCTCTTCTACAATCCTTTCCAACGGTGTTTTTCTCTTTAGTGGGCCCTAACCCACAGGTCTTTTCCCAGGATCTTACCTGACTCTTCTAATTCTCCCGGAGTTTTTCTCAAATTCTTTTCAAAGGGTGACGTAAGAATGGATTTCATCAGTCAGATCTTTTCCAAGATCAATTTCAAATCATTTTCATTGTTGCCTCAACCTCTTCACTTTTTCGTTTCCCCGGAGTGCCTTAACAAATTTTGGTGGTGTTTCTCGTCGTCATTTGAAGACCAAAGAAGAGTTTTTCCTCTAAATCTTGCCCATTATCTAGAAGATTCGTGGTTCTAGCTTCATATTATCCAATTGAATTATTCCATTTGTCAGATATTCTTTTCTTAACCATCTGGAGTATGTCAGAAGTTGTTTTCTCGTTTCTTTTAACTGGAGGCCATCGCTCCAGAAGAATTCTTCATCCTCACATTTCAGCTACCGTTATCCAATTGTCCTGGTGCTTCATTCAAGTGTTCTTTAATCAGCTCATGATCTCTTTGTTCTTTTGCATCTAAATCCCCTCTAGCATATTGGTTCTTCTAATTCTTCCCGGTGATTCATACTCTTTAATCAGTCATTTTCGAATTTTTATGGTGGTTCATTCAAGATTCTTTTTCCTTGATTATCATTTTAATCCATTCGTTCTTTTGAATCCTACCGGTGGTTCATGCAGACTTTCTCAAGTTTTGTGCTATAACCCCTTAATCCTTTTCAAGAAGAATAAGTAGTGTGCAAAATGCATTTCTTGTCATCAATTTAATTTGATGAAGGATAAGCATACAATAAATCTTATTCTTATTTCCTCAAAGTGATCAATCCCTTCCGGAGTTTGTTGGTGAGGAATAAATTCTAGTTCCAAGTGTTTTCATCTTTTCTTTTCTGGGGTTCAAATTTCCTCAGCCATTTCTTCGGAACCTCCATCTAAATCATTGCAAGGCTCATCTTATTCTTTCATCCTTCATTCTATCTCATCATCCTTTTTGTCGCCAGAGTTCTTCATGGTGGTTCTTCATGATTTAATTCATTCTTCAAGAGTTCATCAAGATTCTCGTTGGAGGAGTTCAAGTATCTTTTCTTCTCGCGTCTCGAAGTGCAAATAATTCTCCGTTTTCTCCTGAAATGGACTTGTGCATTTCTCCGTTCTTCTCAGCTATTCAGACATTGGTTGTGGTATAATTTCACCTCAAGTTTTGAGTTGTTTTTGATAAGTCCACAACAAGCTTATCCTTTCGTTGTTGATTTTCTCAACAACTCCATTCAATCCTTCCTTCTAAGTTATTTTCGTTCAATTATTTCAATTCTTCTGGAGGCATTGCATTGGTCATCTCGTCAAGTGCCATCTCATTGGGTGAAGCTCATGTTCTAATCCTTCCATTTTCAGTTGGAGTGTTGCCAAAATTCTTTTATTCATTCCTTTTCTATCTTGTTCTAACCAGAGTGGTTTCAGAGTCTGCCTTATTCCATGAGCTTTTGTTTCTCGTCATATTCGACGTTCATCTTTTCTAACCGAGTGCTCTCGACTTTGTTCATTTTCTCTTTTGCTTTCTTACTTCACCTCTTCCTATTTCTCTTCCATCTCATTCCTAAGATCTCGGGATGAGATCTGTTGTTAGTGGAGGAGTGTTGTAACGCCCCGGATTCGATGCGCGAGGTGTCTTCCAGTTATTCATCGTTGTTGCCATGTCATTTGCTTGCGTGCTGCATTTTGCCATGTCATCATCTGCATTTCATCTGCATGTTTTTCAAAACTTGCATCCATTCGGGTTCCCCTAGTTCTCTCTGTTGTCTATTCTGACCCAACCACACTCGCACGCGCCCGTCGCACCTCTCAGACCTTGTTTCATGAGCGGGATAAAAACATTCTCGGAATGGGTCGGTATTTGCCGAGTGGCCTTGGTATATCACCGGTAGACCGCCCGTCAAATTTCGTTCCGTTTGGAGGTCGTTTGATGCCCCAACATTAACCGCGTAGCTCGTAACCCCTCTCTCTTTGCAGCCCAGCCCCTTTTCACCACAGCCCACCTAGCCCATCTAACTCCCCTCCATGCTATCCGCCGTTTGATCGCGATCGTGTGGGCGAAAACCGCACCTCATTTGGACTCTCCTAGCTCCCACTATCTATAAATATGCCTCTCCCCCCGAAATCCGGGTCCAAACCCTAGCGTCTTCCTCCTCGCGCCGCCGGACATGTCCGTCAGTGCCGGACATGTCCGCCGGACACGTCGCGCCAACCAATGGTATGCTGCCACGTCACCTCCTCCGCCGCTGCAGCCAACCGCACCCCGCCACCTATCCCGCACCGCCGCGCCCCACTTCCCCGCACCCGCCGCAGCCCGCCGGGCCCGAGGCCGGCCCCCGCGGCCCGGAGCCGGGCCGAGCCCCGCCGCGCCCGAGGCTCCCGCCCGTTGCCTCGTCTGCTCCCCGCGCCGGGTCAACGCCCCGCGCCACCGCCGTCGAGCGCGCTCCGTCGCCGCCCCGCTTGCCGGCCTCCGTCCCCGCCAGCCGGCGCCACCCGAGCTCCTCCCCGCCGCTGATCTAGCACCACCGTCCCATCCTCTGGCCACCGTACGCCGCCCATGCCTCCCCGCCTGGCGCTGCCTCGCCTTCGAGCCGCCTCATCGTCCCCGCCATCTCCGGCCACCGAGCCGCTCGCTGGAGCACCCCGCCGCCGTCGTCGCCCAGATCTGGTCAACCGGGACCAGATCCACCCATCCATCGAACCAAACGCTGTCCCTGCCCCAGATCTCTCCGTCCTGCATGACCCCGTCCAGTTTCGGAGGGTAAAATTCCACCAAGTCCCTGAGTTTTTCAACATTCTGGTGCATTATTCATCATGCCATAACTTTGTGTGTGCTGCTTCATTTTGCGTGCATGATATATAGAAATGTTCATCATGTGATTCTCTACATTGCATTCCATTGTGCCATGCTTGTTTGAGTCCATCTTGATGCCCTAATCATCGTTGCAAGAGTGCTATATGATGTTAAATGCTGGCTATTAACAGAACTTGGGGATTTGTATTTTTCATTGCATTTTGTGTTGTGCATCCTATGAGCTTGATGTCTACATGAATTTTGAGCTATATCATGCCATATTTACAGTGGTGCAATTCTTTTATTTTTGTGGGTCCTGTAGTGAGTGCACCGAGTTCGTGAAGTAGAATACATGTTGCTGTTTTGCTAGGCTGAATCTGCTATATCATGATGCGTTGTAAACTTGCTGCTACTAGTCATTCTATGCATAATCTGGAGAAGTGCACTAAGCATGTTTTGTTATACATGTCATTCTCTATCCACCATGGACTTGGTTGAATTTATATCTTGATGTAGATTGTTCATATCATGCTCTAAAGTTGCTAAATAATGTTGCTGTCAGCCTGTTAACATTAAGTTCAGTTTTGCCATGTGTTTTGCTAGTGATCCATGCACCCTATGAACTTGCTCTTGCCAGGCTTAGCTTTACGAATATGTCATCTTACTGTTGGTCACCTTTTCATGCCATGTATTTCTCTGTGGTGAGTTGTACAAGCTCACCAACATGCCTACTAATTGTTGTTCCTGCCATGTCTGAATCTGTCATATCACTTGCCATGTTTGCATGGATGCTACCATCTTTTTTGTTGATCTTGGGAATAAGTTCAGTAAGGGAGTTTTGTCCTTTGTCTTTAGTATTAGCATGCCATGCCTTTGTTTTCCATGATAGCTTGCTGTAACATGATGTTTGATAGCTCTAAGCATTGCAACCTGGTGTTATTTCTGCTAAGTCTGAAACTGTTATAATTTGCAATGTTGCCATGTCCTTTTGAGCATGTTCTACTGATTTCTGGAGATAGCTCAGTGTTCATGTTTTGTCATGCTTTACCTGTAATTCATGCCCATGCATTGTGTTCTTATGTTGAAGTGTTGTAGCTTATTGTTTTGATGCTTGCTAGATGCCTAGTTGTAACACCCACGATGCGGCTATATCTCCCACGTGTCGAAGCACGACTTAGAGGCATAACCGCATTGTGGTTTTGTCGCAAGAAGGGTCATCTTCACACAATCCCATGTAATGAACAAGACTAGGATAAAGAGTTGGCTTACAATTGCCACTTCACACAATGAACATATAATAAAATCATACATCAATCAGAGTACACACATAGTCTGACTACGGATGAAGCCAAAAGAAAAGAAGATAACCCAACTGCTAGATCCCCGATCGTCCCAACTGGGCTCCACTACTGATCAACATGAAACGATACATAGCAACGACCAAGATCTTCGTTGAGCTCCCATCTAAGCTCGGTTGCATCACCTGCACTGGTATCATCGGCACCTGCAACTATTGTGATAGTATCTGGTGAGTCACGAGGACTCAGCAATCTCAAAACCTACGAGATCAAGACTATTTAAGCTTATGGGAAAGGAAGGGGTAAAGTGGTGAGGTTGCAGCAGTGACTAAGCATATATGGTGGCTAACATACGCAAATAAGAGCGAGAAGAGAAGCAACGAAATGGTCGACAAGCTAGAAGTGATCAAGAAGTGATCCTGAAACTACTTACGCACAATCATAACACAAAGACCGTGTTCACTTCCCGAACTCCGCCGAAAAGAGACCATCACGGCTACACACGCGGTTGATGCATTTTAATTAAGTCAAGTGTCAAGTTCTCTACAACCGGATATTAACAAATTCCCATCTACCACATAACCGCGGGCACGGCTTTCAAAAGATAATTCCCTGCAGGGGTGTCCCAACTTAGCCCATCACAAGCTCTCATGGTCAACGAAGGATATTCCTTGTCCCAGGAAGACCCGATCAGACTCGAAATCCCGATTACAAGACATTTCGACAATGGTAAAACAAGGCCAGCAAGACCACCCGACTGTGCCGACAAATCCCGATAGGAGCTGCACATATCTCGTTCTCAGGGCACACCAGATAAGCTAAGCGTACAGGTATCGACGTAATCCAAGTTGCCAAGGAATGGTCCCGCACGGTGCTCCAGTTTGGACCAACACTCGGAGGAGCACTGGCCCGGGGGGTAAAATAAAGATGACCCTTGAGTCTGCAGAACCCAAGGGAAAAAGTCTTAGGTGGCAAATGTTAAAACCAATGTTGGGCCTTGCTGGAGGAGTTTTATTCAAAGCAAACTGTCAAGGGGGTCCCATAAATCACCCAACCGCGTAAGGAACGCAAAATCAAGGAACATAACACCGGTATGACGGAAACTAGGGCGGCAAGAGTGGAACAAAACACCTGGCATAAGGCTGAGCCTTCCACCCTTTACCAAGTATATAGATGCATTAATTAAATAAGAGATATTGTGATATCCCAACATAATCCTGTCCAACATGGAGCAATCTTCAACTTCACCTGCAACTAACAACGCTATAAGAGGGGTTGAGCAAAGCGGTAACATAGCCAAGCAACGGTTTGCTACGAAGGGTGAAAAAGGTTAGAGGCTGGCATGGCAATTTGGGAGGCTTGAAGAGCAAGTGATAGGTAGCACAGCATAGCGATAGAACGAAGCAACTAGCAAGCAAAGATAGAAGTGATATCAAGGGTAATGGTCATCTTGCCTGAGATCCCGCAAGGAAGAAGAACGAGTCCATGAAGAAGACAAACGGACGTAGTCGAACGAATCCTCACAACTTCGGAACGAAAACGAAGCTAACGAGAGAAGCAAACCGGAAAGAAGCAAACAACATGGTAAACACACAAGCATAATTATGGCATGATGCACAAACAAGTATGATGCATGTCCGTTTTTAAAGAGGCATGGCATGGCAAAGTGCAACAAACAATACTACAAATTAAGTGGAGCTCAATATGCAACAAGTTGCATATTGACCGAACACCACATCAATTATTTAGTTTCTCTCTCGGTTATGTACACAACAATATTAAATGTGGTTAAACATGGCAAGAGGTGAAGCATAATTAAACTACCTGTCTAGGCAAGTTTTAGTGAGGCCGGAAACAACAAACAACAATTCCGGAAATCCCCATATGTCATTTAGCAATTTAATGCAAACACAGTTTTAACCATTTAAATGTTGTTAACATGATGCGGATGACATAATCAAGGGTTCTGCAATTTTTATGAAAATGTTGACATCTAATATGATAGGGAGCATTTGGTCACCATGGCGGAACAAAAGGGGTGCCACGTCAACAAATCCGAAAATGATGCCACGGCAACATATCGGTCCCGGTAACTTGAGTAAGATACCAATGTAAAAGAAAGTGTGGATGAGCGTGTCACGCAAGGATGGTGGGGTGCTCCCGGATTCCGGGTTCCCACGGGAAGGCGGCATGGCAAACAAGGAATGTGCAAAGACCTCTCTCGGACACGGTGCAAACACGACCATCTCATACAACACACATGCATTCGTTCGCGGGCGTCATCTCAGGTTTATACCTTTGAAGCGTGCATTTCGGAGCGGGTCGAGTTCGTCGAGGGAAGTAGTGGTACACGGGCCGTAGTGGAAGTAGTCGTTCTCGCGACGGTAGTGGAAGTAGTGGTACACGTTCGTTTTCGGAGAGGTACTTGAAGAATCCAACGTCTTCGGGGCGACGGTAGTGGTACACACGACGTCGAGGTACTTGTCGGTCCGGTCTTGGCGGTGTAGATGTACACATTGTCGGGGTACTTGTCACATCACCGGGTGTAGTCGTACACGGGTCCTCGTCTTCATGGTACTTGGCGTCCTCTCGACCTTGACAGTGAAGAAACGGAACGCGGTGGTCGTGGTACTTAGCGTCCAGTGCAGCAACCTCGCGATGCACCGTTGCTGTGGTGGTCTTGGAGGTTCGTGACCGAGGCATGGAGAAGGAGTTGTAGGCGGGAGTGACTAGAGATGGCGGATGCAGGGGGCTCCGGGCGAGAGGAGGAGATAGAGGCTTGGGCTCCACAAGCCACGGGGATGGCCCGAACAGGCTGCTGAAGGAGGCCGAGGGGAGCGGCGGGGTCTTGGGTGGCGACGCGGGACCTGACGGCAGCTTGGCGCAGGCGCCGGGGCCGCCGGAGTTGGACGAGATCGGGGAGAAGCTCCTGGCTAGCAAGGGGAGCAAGGGGAGCGAGGAGTCCGGTGGCTGGCGGACGGAGCTCCAGGAGAGGTGGAGAAGTGGTGGCGCGGGCGAGGTGACATGGCGAGGCGATGACGCAGAAGATGGCGCGACGGGCGACAAAGGAGGAGGCCGCATGTGGCCGGGTGCGGAGGAGGTGGTGCTGGCCATGGCGCCAGTGCACAGGGACGGGCGCGGCTCCGAACGGCGACGGGGTGGATGAGGCCGAGGGGTCGAGCGAGGGAGATGGCGGCGCGAGGAAGGAGATGGGGATCAGGCGCTGGGTTTGGGCGATGCGTGTGTGTGGCGGCGCTCAGAGGGAGCGAGGGGAGGAAGAGAGTGAACAGAGGGGATCGGGCTAGGGTTAATAGATTTAGGTGGGTTGGCTGGGCTAATGGGCCAGGAGATCTGCGAGGAAGCAGGCCAGCCCGATTGCTGGGCTCTCCTCTCTCTCTCTCTGAAAAGGAAAAAAACAAAACAGAGATAAGAAATAAAAGAAAGAGAGGGTTAGGGAAAGAATTTGGACATGGGGATTATTTTCCCGGACTCACAAAATTGTGAGGAATTTGACAAAAATAGACTGAGGATTTTTTTAGAGGAAGTAAAATCCACACCTGTTGGATTTAACTCAGACAAGTTTGATTTTGAAACCCATTCGAATGAACTCCAAATGAGTTGAAATTATAAGGGGTGACCCTACACACCAGATGTGATTTATGGGCAGATTTGGAACATTTATGGATAAGTAAAATTGCAACTCAATTTTACTAAAAGGTCAAAAAGGAAGGATAGAAGGTTGAGTCGGATAAAAGAAGAGTTGAAGAATAATGCAAATGTGTTATGGGTGATTTCCAGTTAATGGAATATTTATTATAGCTCCCTAATAATATTGGTAGTATATGTTCTAAAGAGAAATCACCATTGTGAATATCCCTCAATTTAAATGGACCGAGGATCCATACAATTTATTTAGATGAGTTGCAAAAATTAATGATATGATGGCATGATGACATGATGCAATGCAAGAGATGGCATGATGAATGCACAAACAAAACAAATCACACGACAAAACTCGGAATAGCTGGAAGTCTTCTGGAGCGTCGGTCTCGGGGCGTTATAACACTCCACCACTACAAGAGGATCTTGTCCCAAGATCTAGGATGGCACCAGAGAGAAACGGAAGAGGAAAAGAA
The DNA here is from genome assembly GCF_018294505.1 of Triticum aestivum. Lineage (NCBI taxonomy): Eukaryota > Viridiplantae > Streptophyta > Magnoliopsida > Poales > Poaceae > Triticum > Triticum aestivum. The sequence continues at coordinate 629,606,850 of NC_057798.1, forward strand.
GAGGCAAAAATAAGTTGCTTCTTTGACGAACGAGTGAAACCACGAACCTTGAGAGGTTGAGCAATTTAAAAGAAAGAGTGCAATAGAGATGAACGAGATTGCAAACAATCCGTTAGAAAAGAGGAACAAGGAACATTACGAGGACTTGAAGGTTGCAAAGACATGAATCAAGAGTTTATTGGACAAGATAGAATTCGAAACCACTCCGGTTAAAACAAGATGAGAGAGGAAGAATTCGGGCAGCACTCCGGTTGAATATGGAAGGAATAGAACATGAACTTGGCAAAATGAAAGCACTTGGATGAGGCTCTGATTAAAAGAGAAATGATAGACACAACACTCTGGTTAAATGGATAAGCAAGAAAAGAACACGATCCTCACAATTCGAGATGATGAGTGAAGAGAGCAACATTACCATGCCTCCGGAAGAAAGAATAAAAGATAGATCATTGGAATAAAGGAATGGAGAAGAAAATGCCAACTTCTGCCACAAATGATCTTGGAAAGCACCATTCCATGAAGGTTAGAACGGAGTTGTTGGAAAACCAACAACGAAACGAATAAGCTTGTAGTGGGCTTATGGAGAAACTTCTCAAAATTAAGGCAAAATTCTGCCACTACAAAAACAAATAATATAATTGATAACACCAACAAGATGAAAACTTCTTCCACCAAGATGATAGAGAGATAACTTGGATCATTGATAAATACCACAATAGCAACATTCCTTAGGGAAGGCTTTAGGTGACACAAGATAACTCCAACGAAGAGATTAATGGATTTAGAATACCACATTCTTGACAACATGTGAATCACGAAACATGAATGGAAATTGTCAAGAATGATATAACACCACCTCAAAAGATAAGGTAGAAAGAATTGCACTTCAAAATGCAAGAAGAAGAATACTTGAACTCCTCAAAACAAAACATGTGTTGAGCACTATGTTTATTTTTGAGTATAGCTTGGCGGGTCATAACTTCAAGAAAAAACTTGAAGAACAATTGAAGAATGAAAAGAATCATTGATGAACCACCATGTAGAGCCTCCATGAAGAACTCCGGTAATAAAAAGGATGATAGAAAGAAAGAGAAGTTGAAAACACAGGGTGAAGCCTTGCGATGATTTAGAAGGAGCTTCGTGATGATATAATGCAGAAAACTAGAGAAGGTATTGATGGAACCACCGGTGGGATTGAAACAACGAAAGAACGAATAAATTGATACGATAACGAAGGAAGAGAAATCTTGAACAAACCACAGTAAGAATTGAAAATTAAAGTAGCAAAGGCACAAATCACGGGGAAGAATTGGAAAACAAATGAAGATACTTGAGGGGATTTAGATACATGAGAACAAAGAGATCATGAACTGATTAGAGGGTATTTGAATGATGCACCAATAAGATTTGGAGAAAGATAGCTACACGCTGAGAATGAAGAATTATGACATGATGGCCTTCGGAGGAAAGAAAGAGAAACAACTAATGAAATGCTCCGGATGGGTGAAAAGAATTATCACAATCGAAAGCAATTATGAGAGGATGGCATCACGCTAGAACCATGAATCTTGAAGAGAATGGAGCAAGATTTAAGAAAAATCCTTCTTCAGTCTTCAAATGTTGAGAATGAAGATGAGAACCACCATGAATTGTTGATATACTCCGGAATGAAGAGCAAAAGGTTGAACCAGCAATGAAAAGAATATGAAAGCAAACTTGGAGAATACATTTGACTGTTGAGAAATCATTCTTACGTCAAACTTGGAAATGAATATGCGAATGGCTCCTGATAATTAGAAGAGTCAGGTAAGATCCTGGGAAAAGACCTGTGGGTTAGGGCCCACTAAAAGATACACCATTGAACGATTGATTGAAAAGGGGGATTGCGCCGGTTGAATTAAATGGATTGAATGAGATAACAATCTCCAAATAGATTGAACGGATTAAGAATGGAAACACAAATCTTCTGAGATATCTTCAACACTCCGGAACAAATGAATAGCAAAAGGTGAGTGATTGAGAGGTGCACCAGCATGGGAAACATTCGAAGGGAGGAAAGGATATGATCAAGAAAGCTTGAATTGAATCCACCGGAGAAGAATACGAGAATGAAGAATAATAAACTTGAAACTCCTGACCATCTTCATGATAAGATATGATCAAGAAAGCTTGAATTGAATCCATCGGAGAAGAATACGAGAATGAAGAATAATAAACTTGAAACTCCTGACCATCTTCATGATAATCACCGAGTAAGAACATTGATTGAAAAGAATGAGGAGACTTCACATGAATAAAATGGATACTTGATTAAGAAATCGGATTCCTTGAAGGAAAAGGGGTGGGAGGGTGGGTAAACGAAGGCAACTTGCGGGAGATGGAATGAATACCGTTGAGCAAACTTAGAATTGATCTTGCGGATGTTGAAATGATCGGATCCACTTGAAGAGAAGCACGCCGGTAGGAAAAAATTGACATGACAATCTCGATGATCAAGAAGGATTAGTATTCACATAGCAATATGAGAGCACCATTTAGGAAAGGTATGGATTCAACATTTGACTTCGAAGCAACTCGAATACCACAAATAAAACAAAACAAAGGATTTGGCTTGCAGAATAAGCCGGAACAAACAAATGATAGAGATTTCGTCCGAAGTTTTCGTGGTGGGGCCCACACGGGCTCGATCGTACAGCTCCATCATGTACAAGGCAGTGCACATGACATACAAAACATCCCCGAACCAGCATAGCCAAGGGTTCTTTCAGACACAATGAGACCACTGTAAAAACGACCGTGGATAGGCGGACCACTAGACGTCGAACCCCAATCTCATATCATGCATCTATTAGAAAGAAAAAAAACTAGAGCTACTTGAATTCCCACCTATAAAACTCCCGAAACTTTCTGGTTATGCAATCTGGTGTTGGGGATACAGGGGAAGTGATATATATCTCTCCCAAAACTAACAATCCCTACATCCAAGTTGTGTCCATCCGTCAACACATAACCAAGAAACCTTCAGAAATCGTGTACCTCAACCTTCAAAAAGCATCCGTTATACAAGCTATGGCAATACTCCCGAAATCCCGCCCTAGTACTGGGTGGCGTCGAGGTTATCTTACCAACAACTGCATAAAAGAGACTTTCGATGTCGGCAAAACTCAGGTATTCCAGAACTGCAATGATAAAATTATGACGACAACACCTCGGAGCTCAACTCCCCGGGACACTGCCACAACCCCTAAATGTCAAGAGGCACCAACAACAATGATCTCGTCATAAGAATATTGGAACGATCCCAAGATACCCACGTGATCCTAAAAAAATTAGTGAAATTTGAGGCGAGGAAAGACAAAACATCTACGTCAGGAGACCTCACCAGAGCGACGAAGGGACTGAGGAGTAAAAAGAATCCTACTCTCCGATATATATAATCCTAAGACACAAAACATTTTTGTTCTACACTCAACAATAACAGTGATTCGATCAAGCAGGGGGCTCCTAAGTCGGGGATGGCTCTGATTACCAACTTGAAACACCCACGATGCGGCTATATCTCCCACGTGTCGAAGCACGACTTAGAGGCATAACCGCATTGTGGTTTTGTTGCAAGAAGGGTCATCTTCACACAATCCCATGTAATGAACAAGACTGGGATAAAGAGTTGGCTTACAATCGCCACTTCACACAATGAACATATAATAAAATCATGCATCAATCAGAGTACACACATAGTCCGACTACGGACGAAGCCAAAAGAAAAGAAGATAACCCAACTGCTAGATCCCCGATCGTCCCAACTGGGCTCCACTAATGATCAACATGAAACGATACATAGCAACGACCAAGATCTTCGTTGAGCTCCCATCTAAGCTCGGTTGCATCACCTGCACTGGTATCATCGGCACCTGCAACTGTTGTGATAGTATCTGGTGAGTCACGAGGACTCAGCAATCTCAAAACCTGCGAGATCAAGACTATTTAAGCTTATGGGAAAGGAAGGGGTAAAGTGGTGAGCTTGCAGTAGCGACTAAGCATATATGGTGGCTAACATACGCAAATAAGAGCGAGAAGAGAAGCAACGAAATGGTCAAGAAGCTAGAAGTGATCAAGAAGTGATCCTGAAACAACTTACGCACAATCATAACACAAAGACCGTGTTCACTTCCCGGACTCCGCCAAAAAAAGACCATCACGGCTACACACGCGGTTGATGCGTTTTAATTAAGTCAAGTGTCAAGTTCTCTACAACCGGATATTAACAAATTCCCATCTGCCACATAACCGCGGGCACGGCTTTCGAAAGATAATACCCTGCAGGGGTGTCCCAACTTAGCCCATCACAAGCTCTCACGGTCAACGAAGGATATTCCTTCTCCCAGGAAGACCCGATCAGACTTGGAATCCCGATTACAAGACATTTCGACAATGGTAAAACAAGACCAGCAAGACCACCCGACTGTGTCGACAAATCCTGATAGGAGCTGCACATATCTCTTTCTCAGGGCACACCGGATAAGCTAAGCGTACAGGTACCGACGTAATCCAAGTTGCCAAGGAATGGTCCCGCACGGTGCTCTAATTTGGACCAACACTCGGAGGAGCACTGGCCTGGGGGGTAAAATAAAGATGACCCTTGAGTCTGCAGAACCCAAGGGAATAAGGCTTAGGTGGCAAATGTTAAAACTAATGTTGGGCCTTGCTGGACGAGTTTTATTCAAAGAGAACTGTCAAGGGGATCCCATAAATCACCCAACCGCGTAAGGAACGCAAAATCAAGGAACATAACACCGGTATGACGGAAACTAGGGCGGCAAGAGTGGAACAAAACACCAGGCATAAGGCCGAGCCTTCCACCCTTTACCAAGTATATAGATGCATTAATTAAATAAGAGATATTGTGATATCCCAACATAATCATGTCCAACATGGAGCAATCTTCAACTTCACCTACAACTAACAACGCTATAAGTGGGGCTGAGCAAAGTGGTAACATAGCCAAGCAACGGTTTGCTAGGAAGGGTGAAAAAGGTTAGAGGCTTGAAGAGCAAGTGATAAGTAGCGCAGCATAGCGGTAGAACGAAGCAACTAGCAAGCAAAGATAGAAGTGATATCAAGGGTAATGGTCATCTTGCCTGAGATCCCGCAAGGAAGAAGAACGAGTCCATGAAGAAGACAAACGGACGTAGTCGAACGAATCCTCACAACTTCGGAACGAAAACGAAGCTAACGAGAGAAGCAAACTGGAAAGAAGCAAATAACATGGCAAACACACAAGCATAATCATGGCATGATGCACAAACAAGTATGATGCATGTCCGGTTTTAAAGAGGCATGGCATGGCAAAGTGCAACAAACAATACTACAAATTAAGTGGAGCTCAATATGCAATGAGTTGCATATTGACCGAACACCACATCAATTATTTAGTTTCTCTCTCGGTTATGTACACAACAATATTAAATGTGGTTAAACATGGCAAGAGGTGAAGAATAATTAAACTACCTGTCTAGGCAAGTTTTAGTGAGGCCGGAAACAACAAACAACAATTCTAGAAATCCCCATATGTCATTTAGCAATTTAATGCAAACACAGTTTTAACCATTTAAATGTTGTTAACATGATGCGGATGACATAATCAAGGGTTCTGCAATTTTTATGAAAATGTTGACATCTAATATGATAGGGAGCATTTGGTCACCATGGCGGAACAAAAGGGGTGCCACGGCAACGAATCCGAAAATGATGCCACGACAACATATCGGTCCCGGTAACTTGAGTGAGATACCAATGTAAAAGAAAGTGTGGATGAGCGTGTCACGCAAGGATGGTGGGGTGCTCCCGGATTCCGGGTTCCCACGGGAAGGCGGCATGGCAAACGAGGAACGTGCAAAGACCTCTCTCGGACACGGTGCAAACACGAGCATCTCATACAACACACATGCATTCGTTCGCGGGCGTCGTCTCGGGTTTATACCTTCGAAGCGTGCATTTCGGAGCGGGTCGAGTTCATCGAGGGAAGTAGTGGTACACGGGCCGTAGTGGAAGTAGTCGTTCTCGCTACGGTAGTGGAAGTAGTGGTACATGTTCTCGGAGAAGTACTTGAAGAATTCAACGTCTTCGGGGCGACGGTAGTGGTACACACAACATCGAGGTACTTGTCGGTCCGGTCTTGGCAGTGTAGGTGTACACGTTGTCGGGGTACTTGTCACATCATCGGGTGTAGTCGTATACGGGTCCTCGTCTTCATGGTACTTGGCGTCCTCTCGGCCTTGACAGTGAAGAAACGGAACGCGGTGGTCGTGGTACTTAGCGTCCAGTGCAGCAACCTCGCGATGCACCGTTGCTGTGGTGGTCTTGGAGGTTCGTGACCGAGGCATGGAGAAGGTGAAGGAAATATGCCCTAGAGGCAATAATAATTTTATTATTTATTTCCTTATATCATGATAAATTTTTATTATTCATGCTAGAATTGTATTAACCGGAAACATAATACATGTGTGAATACATAGACAAACATATAGTCACTAGTATGCCTCTACTTGACTAGCTCATTAATCAAAGATGGTTATGTTTCCTAACCATAGACATGTGTTGTCATTTGATTAATGAGATCACATCATTAGGAGAATGATGTGATTGACATGACCCATTCCGTTAGCCTAGCACTTGATCATTTAGTATGTTGCTATTGCTTTCTTCATGACTTATACATGTTCCTATAACTATGAGATTATGCAACTCCCGTTTACCGGAGGAACATTTTGGGTACTACCAAACGTCACAACGTAACAGGGTGATTATAAAGGAGTACTATAGGTGTCTCCGAAGGTACATGTTGAGTTGGCGTATTTCGAGATTAGGTTTTGTCACTCCGATTGTCGGAGAGGTATCTCTGGGCCCTCTCGGTAATGCACATCACTATAAGCCTTGGAAGCAATGTGACTAATGAGTTAGTTGCGGGATGATGCATTATGTAACGAGTAAAGAGACTTGCCGGTAACGAGATTGAACTAGGTATTGGATACCGATGATCGAATCTCGGGCAAGTAACATACCGATGACAAAGGGAACAACGTATGTTGTTATGCGGTTTGACCAATAAAGATCTTCGTAGAATATGTGGGAGCCAATATGGGCATCCAGGTCCTGCTATTGGTTATTGACCGAGAATAGTTCTAGGTCATGTCTACATAGTTCTCGAACCCGTAGGGTCCGCACGCTTATGGTTTCGATGACAGTTATATTATGAGTTTATGAGTTTTGATGTACAGAAGGATTTTGGAGTCCCGGATGAGATTGGGGACATGACGAGGAGTCTCAAAATGGTCAAGACGTAAATATCGATATATTGGACGACTATATTCGGAGTTCGGAAAGGTTCCGAGTGATTCGGGTATTTTTCGGAGTACCGAAGAGTTACGGGAATTCGCCGGGGAGTATATGGGCCTTATTGGGCCATACGGGAATAGAGGAGAGAGGCCAAAAGGAAGGAGGCCTGCGCCCCCCCTCTTGTCCGAATTGCACAAGGGGCGCAGCCCCCCTTTCCTTCTTCCTCTCCCCCTCTTTACCCTTCTCCTACTCTAACAAGGGAGGTGGAATCCTACTAGGACTAGGGAGTCCTAGTAGGACTCCACACTTGGCGCGCCCCCTCCTAGGGCCGGCCTCCTCCCCCCTTGCTCCTTTATATACGGGGGCAGGGGCCACCCCATGACACACTAGTTGATCTACGGACCGTTCCTTAGCCGTGTGCGGTGCCCCCCTCTACCATATTCCACCTCGGTCATATCGTCGCGGAGTTTAGGCGAAGCCTTGCGCCGGTAGAGCATCATCATCGTCACCACGCCATCGTGCTGACGGAACTCATCCCCGAAGCTTTGCTGGATCGGAGCCCGGGGATCGTCATCGAGCTGAACGTGTGCTGAACTCGGAGGTGTCGTACGTTCGGTACTTGGATCGGTCGGATCGTGAAGACGTACGACTACATCAACCGCGTTGTCATAACGCTTCCGCTTACGGTCTACGAGGGTACGTGGACATCACTCTCCCCTCTCGTTCCTATGCCATCACCATGATCTTGCGTGTACGTAGGAAATTTTTTGAAATTACTACGTTCCCCGACAGTGGCATCCGAGCCTAGGTTTTATGCGTTGATGTTATATGCACGAGTAGAACACAAGTGAGTTGTGGGCGATACAAGTTATACTGCTTAGTAGCATGTCATACTTTGGTTCGATGGTATTGTTGGATGAAGCGGCTCGGACCGACATTATGCGTACGCTTACACGAGACTGGTTTTACCGCCGTGCTTTGCACACAGGTGACTAGCGTGTGTCTGTTTCTCCAACTTTAGTTGAACCGAGTGTGGCTACGCCCGGTCCTTGCGAAGGTTAAAACAACACTAACTTGACGAACTATCGTTGTGGTTTTGATGCGTAGGTAAGAACGCTTCTTGCTAAGCCCGTAGCAGCCACGTAAAATTTGCAACAACAATGTAGAGGACGTCTAACTTGTTTTTGCAGGGCATGTTGTGATGTGATATGGTCAAGACGTGATGATATATAAGTTGTTGTATGAGATGATCATGTTTTGTTGAAGTTATCAGCAACTGGCAGAAGCCCTATGGTTGTCTCTTTGTTGCATAAGATGCAAGTGCCAAATAATTGCTTTACTTTATCGCTATGCGATAGCAATAGTTGCACGAGTAATAGTTGGCGAGACGACCATGTGACTACACACTGATATAGATCAAGATGATGACGATCATGGTGTCGTGCCGGTAACGATAGAGATCATGACAGTACTTTGGAGATGGAGATCAAAGGCGCAAGATGATCATGGCCATATCATGTCACATATTTTGATTGCACATGATGTTTATCTGTTATACATCTTATTCTGTTTTGTTTGTCGGTAGCATTTTAAGATGATCTCTCACTAATTATCAAGAAGTGTTCTCCCTGAGTATGCACCGTTGCGAAAGTTATTCGTGCTGAGGCACCACGTGATGATCGGGTGTGATAGGCTCTACGTTCAAATACAACGGGTGCAAAATAGTTGCACACGCGGAATACTCAGGTTAAACTTGATGAGCCTAGCATATACAGATATGGCCTCGGAACACGGAGACCGAAAGGTTGAGCGTGAATCATATAGTAGATATGATCAACATATTGATGTTCACCGTTGAAACTACTCCATCTCATGTGACGATCGGACATGGTGTAGTTGATATGGATCACGTAATCACTTAGAGGATAAGAGGGATGTCTATCTATGTGGGAGTTCTTAAGTAATATGATTAATTGAACTTACATTTGTCATGAACTTAGTCCTGGTAGTATTTTGCAAATTATGTTGTAGATCAATAGCTTGCGTTGTTGCTTTCATATGTTTATTTTGATATGTTCCTAGAGAAAATTGTGTTGAAAGATGTTAGTAGCAATGATGCGGATTGGATCCGTGATCTGAGGTTTATCCTCATTGCTGCATAGAAGAATTATGTCCTTAATGCACCGCTTGGTGACAGACCTATTGCAGGAGCAGACGCAGACGTTATGAACATTTGGCTAGCTCAATATGATGACTACTTGATAGTTTAGTGCACCATGCTTAACGGCTTAGAATCGGGACTTCAAAGATGTTTTGAACGTCATGGACCATATGAGATGTTCCAGGAATTGAAGTTAATATTTCAAGCAAATACCCGATTTGAGAGATATGAAGTCTCCAACAAGTTCTATAGCTAAAAGATGGAGGAGAATCACTCAACTAGTAAGCATGTGCTCAGATTGTCTGGGTACTTCAATCACTTGAATCAAGTGGGAGTTAATCTTCCAGATAAGATAGTGATTGACAGAATTCTCTAGTCACCATCACTAAGTTACTAGAACTTTGTGATGAACTATAATATGCAAGGGATGACGAAAACAATTCCCGAGCTCTTCGTGATGTTGAAATCGACGAAGGTAGAAACCAAGAAAGAGCATCAAGTGTTGATGATTGACAAGACCACTAGTTTCAAGAAAAGGGAAAAGGGAAAGAAAGGGAAACTTCAAGCAGAATGGCAAGCAAGTTGTCACTCCCGCGAAGAAGCCCAAAGCTGGACCAAAGCCTGAAACTGAGTGATTATACTGCAAAGGAAATGGTCACTAGAAGCGGAAATGCCTTGAATATTTGGTGGATAAGAAGGATGGCAAAGTGAACAAGGGTATATTTGATATACATGTTATTGATGTGTACCTTACTAGTGTTTATAGTAACCCCTGAGTATTTGATACTTGTTCGGTTGCTAAGATTAGTAACTCGAAACAGGAGTTACAGAATAAACAGAAACTAGTTGAGGGTGATGTGACGATGTGTGTTGGAAGTGGTTCCAAGATTGATATGATCATCATCGCACACTCCCTATACTTTCTAGATTAGTGTTGAACCTAAATAAATGTTATTTGGTGTTTGCGTTGAGCATGAATATGATTTGATCATGTTTATTGCAATACGGTTATTCATTTAAAACCAGAGAATAATTATTGTTCTGTTTAAATGAATAAAACCTTTGATGGTCATACACCCAATGAAAATAGTTTGTTGGATCTCGATCGTAGTGATACACATATTCATAATATTGATGTCAAAAGATGCAAAGTTGATAATGATAGTGCAACTTATTTGTGGCACTGCCGTTTGGGTCATATCGGTGTAAAGCGCATGAAGAAACTCCATAAAGATGGATTTTCGGAATCACTTGGTTATGAATCATTTGATGCTTGCGAACCGTACCTTTTGGGCAAGATGACTAAAAACTCCGTTCTCCGGAACAATGGAACAAGCTACTAACTTATTGGAAATAATACATACCAATGTATGTGATCCAATGAGTGTTGATGCTCGTGGCAAGTATCGTTATTTTCTGACCTTCACAAGATGATTTGAGCAGATATGGGTATATCTACTTGATGAAACATAAGTCTGAAATAATTGAAAGGTTCAAAGAATTTCAGAGTGAAGTGGAAAAATCATCGTAACAAGAAAATAAAGTTTCTACGATCTGATCGCGGAGACGAATATTTGAGTTACGAGTTTGGTCTTCAATTAAAACAATGTGGAATAGTTTCACAGCTCACGCCACCTGGAACATCACAATGTTATGGTGTGTCCGAACGTCGTAACTGCACTTTATTGGATATGGTGCGATCTATGATGTCTCATATCGGTTTTACCATTATCGTTTTGGGGCTATGCATTAGAGACAGCTGCATTCACGTTTAATAGGGCACCATCTAAATCCGTTGAGATGACACCGTATGAACTATGGTTTAGCAGTAAACCTAAGTTGTCGTTTCTTAAAACTTGGAGTTGCGATGCTTATATGAAAAAGGTTTTCAACCTGATAAGCTCGAACCCAAATCGGAGAAGTGCGTCTTCATAGAATACCCAAAGGTAACTATTGGGTACACCTTCTATCACAGATCCGAAGGCAAGTTATTCGTTGCTAAGATGGATCCTTTCTATAGAAGAAGTTTCTCTCGAAAGAAGTGAGTGGGAGGAAAGTAGAACTTGATGAGGTAATTGTACCTTCTCCCTTATTGGAAAGTAGTTCATCACAGAAATCAGTTCCAGTGATTCCTACACCAATTAGTGAGGAAGTTAATGATGATGATCATGAAACTTCAGATCAAGTTACTACCAAACCTCGTAGGTCTTCCAGAGTAAGATCCGCACCAGAGTGGTACGCTAATCATGTTCTGGAAGTTATGTTACTAGACCATGATGAACCTACGAACTATGAGGAAGCAATAGCTAGGTTTGGCAACTCTCACCCTGATTGTATTCACTGTGTGGGCGTGCTTATATACATGCACGAGAGAGAGTACAAGAGGGAGGGAGAGAGATTACAACGGCATGATGGCCATGATCAGCTATACGTGCGGGACAAACGTGTACATGCAGTTGGTGATCCTAGACACCAGGACGTGGACAGTTATCCTCCTATACGTGACGTGGCTCGTGGCATGTTCCAACACCCCCCCACAGCCACAACGTGGGGTTCGCGAACGTTGAGGCTGGAACGGAAGTCGTGGAAGATGGTCGTCGGCAGCCCCTTGGTGAAAATGTCGGCGAACTGTGAGCTCGTCGGAACATGCAGGACGCGTATCTCGCCGAGTGCAACACGCTCATGCACGAAGTGGAGATCGATCTCGATATGCTTTGTGCGTTGGTGTTGCACCGGGTTGCTGGACATGTAGACCGCGCTCACGTTGTCGCAATAGACCACCGTGGCACGTGACGGAGTATGATGAAGCTCGCGGAGAAGTTGACAAAGCCAGACGGACTCGGCGACGGCGTGAGCGACCGCTCGGTACTCAGCCTCCGCACTAGAGCGGGAGACGGTGTGTTGTCGTTTCGACGACCAGGTGACGAGGTTAGGCCTGAGAAACACGCAGTAGCCGGAGGTGGACTTGCGTGTGTCCGGACACCCGGCCCAGTCGGCGTCGGAGTAGGCCACCAGCTCAGTGGTGGCGGCGCGATGAAGCTGGATGCCGAGGTGCGTCATGCCGCGAAGATACCGAAGGATCCGTTTGACGAGCTGGAAGTGGCAGTCGCGAGGTGCGTGCATGAAGAGGCAACACTGCTGGACGGCGTAGGAGAGGTCAGGACAAGTCAGCGTAAGGTACTGAAGCGCCCCGGCCAGACTGCGGTAGAGCGAGGGGTCGTGGAAGAGCTCCCCGGTGCCGGTGGAGAGCTTGGCGAGAGTGTCGACCGGCGTAGAGATCGGCTTGCAGTTGAGCATGCCGGCCCGATCAAGGATCTCAAGGGCATACTGCTCTTGGGAGAGAAACAGCCCGCGGTCGGTGGTGGCGACGTTGATCCCCAAGAAGTGATGAAGAGCACCGAGATCCGTCATGGAAAACTCGCGGTGCAAGGCCCGAATGATGGAGTCGAGGGCAACACTCGAGTTGGCTGTGAGGATGATATCATCCACATATAGCAGCAGGTAGGCGAGCTGACCCCCGCGTTGCAGGATGAAGAGCGACGAGTCAGCCCGCGAGTCGACGAAGCCAAGCGTGCGGAGGTAGGCGGTGAAGTGGGCGAACCACGCGCGCGGCGCTTGTTTGAGACCGTATAAGGAACGGTTCAAGCGGCACACATGGGATGGCGATGTAGAGTCGACGAAGCCGGATGGTTGGTGACTGTACACGGTTTCGGCGAGGTGGCCATGGAGGAAAGCATTCTTCACGTCGAGTTGATGGATAGGCCACGAGTGCCCAGCAGCAACGCTCAAGACGATGCGGATGGTGGCTGGTTTAACAACTGGACTGAAGGTCTCGGCGTAGTCCACGTCGGCCTGCTGAGTGAAACCGCGGAGCACCCACCGCGCTTTGTACCGGGAAAGCGAGCCATCGGTGTTGAACTTGTGCCCGAAGATCCATTTGCCTGTAACAACATTGGCACCTCCAGGACGAGACACTAGACACCAAGTTTTATTCCGCGTCAGTGCATTAAACTCTTCGAGCATAGAGTTGTACCAGGTAGGGTCTTTCAGAGCCGCTCGGTAGGAAGAAGGTATGGGACTGATCGCAGGAGAGGAGGCGTGGAAGGAGATGATCGATTTTGGTTGGGAGAAGCCGGTTTTGCTGCGGGTGCGCATGCCATGCAGGTTAGTTGGTGGCTGGATAGCGACGGCGCGCGGGGGTAGAGGAATGGCGGGTGGCGCGGAAGAGTCAGCCGGCGCAGCTGGGCAGCTGGGGATTGGTGAGGAGGACGCACTGGTGGGGTCTAGGGGCGTCGTGATTGGCACGGAGGGCGCGGGGGGTGGGGGGTAGACACAATGGGGCTGCGGGCTGTGGGCGGGGTAGGCGCACGGCGTACGTGCATGGGAGTGCATGTCGGGGGCGCAGGGGTGGGACATGGCGTGGGATCCGAGGAGGGGTGGGGCGGTTGGAGCGGTGTGGTTGAGCCGATCCGCGCAGATCCCACGGAGGATCTCGGGTGGGGCTGGTACGAGGTAGGTACGGCGCGGGGTTCGGGAAGGATTTCCACGCCAGGATTCGCTGCGAAGGGACGAGGTGAGGGTCGAGGTGTGACAGCAGCGGGGAAATAAGGAAACTGCGTCTCATCGAAAGTGACGTGACGAGAAATAATGATCTTGCGGGTAGCGAGATCAAGGCAGCGATAGCCTTTGTGCTCGAGGGGGTAGCCGAGGAATACACAACGGGAGGACCGAGGGGAAAGTTTGTGTGGACTGGTGGCTAAGCTATTAGGAAAACATAGGCACCCAAAAACTCGTAGATGGTCATAGGTTGGGGTTTGGCCTAGGAGACGGTAGTGCGGGGTTTCGGAGTTAATGGCCGTGGAAGGGCGCCGGTTAAGGAGATGGGTTGCTGTATGAAGGGCCTCGACCCAGAAGGGTGGTGGGAGATTGGCGTGGAGGAGAAGAACACGAAGGATGTCGTTCGTGGTGCGTATGAAGCGCTCGGCCTTGCCGTTTTGCGCAGATGTATGAGGGCAGGACAATCTAAAGGAGGCGCCATATCTAGAAAGGAGATCACGGAGAGAGGTGGTAAGGAACTCACCACCATTGTCACATTGTACGCATTGTATGCGGATGTGAAATTGCGTATAAACGTACGTGTGAAAGCGGTGTAAGACATCCGCGGTGTCGGACTTGTGGCGTAGCGGGAAGGTCCAGGAGTAGTGGGTGTAGTCGTCGAGGATGGCGAGATAGTATTGAAAACCCGAGAAGCTACTAACGGGAGAAGTCCATAAATCACAATGAATCAATTGAAATGGTGCAGTAGTTTTTGAATGCAAAGAAGAAAATGGCAGCCGGGGCTGCTTGCCTAATTGGCATGAGGAACAAACGTGGCTCGTGGCCGTGCCTTTATTACATGATGGAAGGAAATCACGAGCTAAAACAGAAGTAGTCTTGGCGCTCAGGTGTCCCAAACGCTGATGCCAAACGTCACCGACCACCGAGAGAGCTGCTTGGATGTTGGAGCTATTGAAGAACGGGTACAGGTCGCCGTGGCTACTGGACCTCATGATGATCCGTCGAGTGGCTACGTCCTTCACGGTAAAACCAAAGGGGTCAAACTCGATACTACAAGAATTATCAGTTGTAAAACGACGGATGGATATTAAGTTTTTGATGATGGTGGGAGAGATGAGAACATCATTGAGGGAGAAGGAAGAAAGAGAGGTTGAACCGACGGCTGTAATAGGGAGACGGGAACCATCGCCAACAACTATGCCCTGAGATTGATGCCAAGACGAAGAGCAAAACTTAGTGAGAAGGTATGTCTTACCAGCCACGTGAGAAGAGGCGCCGGTGTCCAGGAACCAGTCCTGGCCGCCACCGGCGTTGTGATGCTGCGTCGACAAGTAGAGCTGGTTGTACTGCTCCCACGTGGGCCCGCTGCTTGGTGGCGAAGGAGTGGCGACGGGGTACGCCTGATGGGCGGGTGGTGGCCGTGGCCCGAGGATGCCGGTTGCGTTCGGCGCGGTCCAGGGCGCCCGTGGTTGGTGGAGCGTCGGGGCGGGAATCATGGCGCCGTAGGGGGCGAAGTAGCCCGCCTGGAGCGTCGAGGCGGGCGGCTGTGGTCCAACACGGCCGGCGGAGGAGCTACCGGCATTGGAGGAGGAGCCGCGACCACGGCCACGCCCGCGCCCACGCCCGCGGCCGCCTCTGTCGCCAGCACCGGGGGGCGTCGTTGTCTTACCCCGGTCGGAAGAGAGGCGATCAGGGGGTGCAGAGCCGCCGCCAGTGCCCGTGGTGATGGTGAGAGCGGTGGCGGTGGCCTCCGGACGCCCATCCAGACGGGCCCGCTGGTTGAGGGAGATCTCCTCCATGAGGAGCTGAGAGCGAGCCTGGACGAAGCTGGGGAACGGTGACTACATCGGAAGCAGCCTCGCCATGACATGGAATTTGCGGCCGAGCCCGCGGATGAGCTGCATGGTTAGGGTTTGATCGGAGATGCGCTCACCCACGTCCTCCAGTGCGTCCGCCAGCATTTTGAGACACCGGTTGTACTCAGCGATCGTGAGGTCGCCCTGGACGAGGTTTCGAAACTCGGCCCCGAGGACGACCGCGCGCCCGGGCAGGTTGTCCATGAAGAGGACGTAGAGCTGGGACCAGATGTCGTACGCGGAGCTATCGGGGGACGCGACGACGTCCATGAGGTCCTCGTCGACCACACCATGCAGCCACAGTACGACGGTGAGGTCGTCGTTGCGCCACATGGCACTCTGCGCGAGCGGCTTGGTGGCGGCGTCGAGGTGGTGCTGCAGTTCATGCTTGCAGGCGATAACATAAAAGAGCTGACGCCATCGAGAGTAATTACCGGACTCGAGCTGCAGCTTGGCGGAGAAGTAGTGCGCGACGGAGGGCGGCAGCCCGGCCATGGAGGAGGGGCCGGCGTTGGAGGAGCCGGGACCGAGGCGAGGGACGATGGCGCTGCCCACGCCGCCGAGCGCAAGGCGGCGAACGGGAGTGCTGCCCGCGGTGCGGAGGATCCCCACGGCAGACGGAGTGTTGGGGAGGACCGTGCGCGGGGCCGAGGACGAGGAAGGAGCCGCGGCCATGTCGGGAACGTTGGCCTTGCCGCGGTCGGTGGCAGACGGACGGCGAGGCGCAGGCGGGGCGGAGATCGGGGTTTCGGCGGCCGGTGTGGTGGGCACGACGCGAGCAGGGTTCGGGGCGAAGGGGTTCGACTTCGGGGAGTCGAGATCCGCCGAGCGGGTGCGGTGGAGCAGGTGGTTCATAGCGGAAGCAGAGAAAGGATCGGAAGATGCGTCTAATACCAAGCTAGGTTTGGCAACTCTCACCCTGATTGTATTCACTGTGTGGGCGTGCTTATATACATGCACGAGAGAGAGTACAAGAGGGAGGGAGAGAGATTACAACGGCACGATGGCCATGATCAGCTATACATGCGGGACAAACGTGTACATGCAGTTGGTGATCCTAGAGACCAGGACGTGGAGAGTTATCCTCCTGTACGTGACGTGGCTCGTGGCGTGTTCCAACAGCGATGATGAGCCCAGATTCCGCGAAATGGCTTGAGGCCATAAAATCTGAGATAGGATCCATATATGAGAACAAAGTGTGGACTTTGGTTGACTTGCTCGATGATCAGCAAGCCAAATTAAATAAATGGATCTTCAAGAGAAAGACGGACACTAATAGTAGTGTTACTATCTACAAAGCTCGACTTGTTGCAAAAGGTTTTCAACAAGTTCAAGATATTGAATACGCTGAGATTTTCTCACTCGTATCAAAGCTTAAGTCTGTCTGAATCATGTTAGCAATTGTCACATTTTATGAAATCTGGCAAATGGATGTCAAAACTGCATTCCTTAATGGATTTATTAAAGAAGAGTTGTATATGATGCAACCAGAAAGTTTTTGTCAATCCTAAAGATGCTAACAAAGTGTGCAAGCTCCAGCAATCCATCAGTGGACTGGTGCAAGCATCTCGGAGTTGGAATATACGCTTTGATGAGTTGATCAAAGCATATGGTTTTATACGGACTTTTGGAAAGACCTGTATTTACAAGAAAGTGAGTGGGAGCACTACAGCATTTCTGATAAGTATATGTGAATGATATATTATTAATCGGAAATGATGTAGAATTTTTCTGCAAAGCATAAAGGAGTGTTTGAAAAAACCTTTTTTTAAAGAAATACCTCAGTAAAGCTACTTACATATTGAGCATCAAGATCTATTGAGATAGATCAAGATGCTTGATAAGATTTTCAACAAGTACATACCTTGACAAGATTTTGAAGTAGTTCAAAATGGAACAGTCAAAGAAAGAAGTTCTTGCCTGTGTTGCAAAGGTATGAAATTGGGTAAGACTCAAATCCCGACCACGGTAGAAAATAGAAAGAGAATGAAAGTCATTCCCTATGCATTCAGTCATAGGTTCTATAAAAGTATGCCATGCTATGGACCAGACCTATTGTATACTCTGCCCTAGTTTAGCAAGGGAGTACAATAATGATCAAATAGTAGATCACTAGACAGCGGTCAAGAATATCCTTAGTGAGGACTAAGGAGATGTTTCTCGATTATGGACGTGATAAAAGAGCTTGTCGTAAAAAGTTACAATGATGCAAGCTTTTACACTGATCCAGATGACTCTAAGTCTCAATCTGGATACATATTGAAAGTGGGAGCAATTAGCTAGAGTAGCTCCATGCAGAGCATTGTGGACATAGAATATTTTGCAAAATACATACGGCTCTGAATATGACAGATCCGTTGACTAAACTTCTCTCACAAGCAAAACATGATCATACCTTAGTACTCTTTGGGTGTTAATCACATAGTGATGTGAACTAGATTATTGACTCTATTAAACCCTTTGGGTGTTGGTCACATAACGATGTGAACTATAGGTGTTAATCATATACAGATATGAATATTGATGTTAAATCACATGGTGATGTGAACTAGATTATTGACTCTAGTGCAAGTGGGAGACTGAAGGAAATATGCCCTAGAGGCAATAATAAAGTTATTATTTATTTCCTTATATCATGATAAATGTTTATTATTCATGCTAGAATTGTATTAACCGGAAACATAATACATGTGTGAATACATAGACAAACATATAGTCACTAGTATGCCTCTACTTGACTAGCTCATTAATCAAAGATGGTTATGTTTCCTAACCATAGACATGTGTTGTCATTTGATTAATGAGATCACATCATTAGGAGAATGATGTGATTGACATGACCCATTCCGTTAGCCTAGCACTTGATCATTTAGTATGTTGCTATTGCCTTCTTCATGACTTATACATGTTCCTATAACTATGAGATTATGCAACACCCATTTACCGGAGGAACACTTTGGGTACTACCAAACGTCACAACGTAACTGGGTGATTATAAAGGAGTACTACAGGTGTCTCCGAAGGTACATGTTGAGTTGGCGTATTTCGAGATTAGGTTTTGTCACTCCGATTGTCGGAGAGGTATCTCTGGGCCCTCTCGGTAATGCACATCACTATAAGCCTTGCAAGCAATGTGACTAATGAGTTAGTTGCGGGAAGATGCATTATGTAACGAGTAAAGAGACTTGCCGGTAACGAGATTGAACTAGGTATTGGATACCGACGATCGAATCTCGGGCAAGTAACATACCGATGACAAAGGGAACAACGTATGTTGTTATGCGGTTTGACCGATAAAGATCTTCGTAGAATATGTGGGAGCCAATATGGGCATCCAGGTCCCGCTATTGGTTATTGGCCGAGAATAGTTCTAGGTCATGTCTACATAGTTCTCGAACCCGTAGGGTCCGCACGCTTAAGGTTTCGATGACAGTTATATTATGAGTTTATGAGTTTTGATGTACCGAAGGAGTTCGGAGTCCCGGATGAGATCGGGGACATGACGAGGAGTCTCAAAATGGTCGAGACGTAAAGATCGATATATTGGACGACTATATTCGGAGTTCGGAAAGGTTCCGAGTGATTCGGGTATTTTTCGGAGTACTTGAGACTTACGGGAATTCGCCGGGGAGTATATGGGCCTTATTGGGCCATACGGGAATAAAGGAGAGAGGCCAAAAGGAAGGAGGCCTGCGCCCCCCCTCTGGTCCAAATTGGACAAGGGGCGCAGCCCCCCTTTCCTTCTTCCTCTCCCCCTCTTTCCCCTTCTCCTACTCCAACAAGGGAGGTGGAATCCTACTAGGACTAGGGAGTCCTAGTAGGACTCCACACTTGGCGCGCCCCCTCCTAGGGCCGGCCTCCTCCCCCCTTGCTCCTTTATATACGGGGGCAGGGGGACACCCCATGACACACAAGTTGATCTACGGATCGTTCCTTAGCCGTGTGCGGTGCCCCCCTCCACCATATTCCACCTCGATCATATCGTCGCGGAGTTTAGGCGAAGCCCTGCGCCGGTAGAGCATCATCATCGTCACCACGCCGTCGTGCTGTCGGAACTCATCCCCGAAGCTTTGCTGGATCGGAGCCCGGGGATCGTCATCGAGCTGAACGTGTGCTGAACTCGGAGGTGCCGTACGTTCGGTACTTGGATCGGTCGGATCGTGAAGACAGACGACTACATCAACCGCGTTGTCATAACGCTTTCGCTTACGGTCTACGAGCGTACGTGCACATCACTCTCCCCTCTCGTTGCTATGCCATCACCATGATCTTGCGTGTACGTAGGAAATTTTTTAAAATTACTACGTTCCCCAACAGAAGGAGTTGCAGGCGGGAATGACTAGAGATGGCGGATGCAGGGGGCTCAGGGCGAGAGGAGGAGATAGAGGCTCGGGCTCCTCAAGCCATGGGGATGGCCCGAAACAGGCTGCTGCAGGAGGCCGACGGGAGCGGCGGGGTCTTGGATGGCGACGCGGGACCTGACGGCAGCTTGGCGCGGGCACCGGGGCCTCCGGAGTTGGCCGAGCTCGGGGACGAGCTCCTGGCTAGCAAGCGGAGCGAGGAGCGCAGAGCGGCAGCCAGCAACGGCTCCGGTGGCCGGCGGACGGAGCTCCAGGAAAGGTGGAGAAGTGGTGGCGCGGGCGAGGTGACATGGCGAGGCGATGACGCAGAAGATGGCACGACGGGCGACAGAGGAGGAGGCCGCATGTGGCAGGGTGGGGAGGCGGTGGTGCTGGCCATGGCGGCAGTGCACAGGGAGGGGCGCGGCTCCGAACGGCGACGGGGTGGAGGAGGCCGAGGGGTCGAGCGAGGGAGATGGCGGCGCGAGGGAGGAGATGGGGATCGGGCACTGGGTTTGGGCGATGCGTGTGCGTGGCGGCGCTCGGAGGGAGCGAGGGGAGGAAGAGAGTGAACAGAGGGGATCGGGCTAGGGTTAATAGATTTAGGTGGGTTGGTTGGGCTAATTGGCCAGGAGGACTGTGAGGAAGCAGGCCGGCCCGGCTGCTGGGCTCTCCTCTCTCTCTCTCTCTCTCAAAAGGAAAAAAACAAAACAGAGATAAGAAATAAAGGAAAGAGAGGGTTAGGGAAAGAATTTGGACATGGGGATTATTTTCCCGGGCTCACAAAAATGTGAGGAATTTGACAAAAATAGACTGAGGATTTTTTTAGAGGAAGTAAAATCCACACCTGTTGGATTTAACTCAGACAAGTTTAATTTTGCAACCCATTCGAATGAACTCCAAATAGGTTGAAATTATAAGGGGTGACCCTACACACCAGATGTGATTTATGGGCAGATATGGAACATTTATGGAGAAGTAAAATTGCAACTCAATTTTACTAAAAGGTCAAAAAGGAAGGATAGAAGGTTGAGTCGGATAAAAGAAGAGTTGAAGAATAATGCAAATGTGTTATGGCTGATTTCCAGTTAATGGAATATTTATTATAGCTCCCTAATAATATTGGGAGTATATGTTCTAAAGAGAAATCACCATTGTGAATATCCCTCAATTTAAATGGACCGAGGATCCATACAATTTATTTAGATGTTGCAAAAATTAATGATATGATGGCATGATGACATGATGCAATGCAAGATATGGCATGATGAATGCACAAACAAAACAAATCACATGACAAAACTAGAAATAGATGGAAGTCTTCTGGAGCGTCGGTCTCGGGGCGTTACAACACTCCACCACTACAAGAGGATCTCGTCCCGAGATCTAGGATGGCACCGGAGAGAAACGGAAGAGGAAAAGAAGAGGTAAAACTAGGTTGCTTCTTTGACGAACGAGTGAAACCACGAACCTTGAGAGGTTGAGCAATTTAAAACAAAGAGTGCAATAGAGATGAACGAGATTGCAAACAATCCGTTAGAAAAGAGGAACAAGGAATATTACGAGGACTTGAAGGTTGCAAAGACATTAATCAAGAGTTTAATGGACAAGATAGAATTCGAAACCACTCCGATTAAAACAAGATGAGAGAGGAAGAATCCGGGCAGCACTTCGGTTGAACATGGAAGGAATAGAACATGAACTTGGCAAAATGAAAGCACTTAGATGAGGCTCTGATTAAAAGAGAAATGATAGACACAACACTCCGGTTAAATGGATAAGCAAGAAAAGAACACGATCCTCACAATTCGAGATGATGAGTGAAGAGAGCAACATTACCATGCCTCCAGAAGAAAGAATAAAAGATAGATCATTGGAATAAAGGAATGGAGAAGAAAATGCCAACTTCTGCCACAAATGATCTTGGAAAGCACCCTTCCAAGAAGGTTAGAACGGATTTGTTGGAAAACCAACAACGAAACGAATAAGCTTGTAGTGGGTTATGGAGAAACTTCTCAAAATTGAGGCAAAATTCTGCCACTACAAAAACAAATAATATAATTGATAACACCAACGAGATGAAAAACTTCTTCCACCAAGATGATAGAGAGATAACTTGGATCATTGATAAACACCACAATAGCAACATTCCTTAGGGAAGGCTTTAGGTGACACAAGATAACTCCAACAAAGAGATTAATGGATTTAGAATACCACATTCTTGACAACATGTGAATCACGAAACATGAATGGAAATTGTCAAGAATGATATAACACCACCTCAAAAGATAAGGTAGAAAGAATTGCACTTCAAAATGCAAGAAGAAGAATACTTGAACTCCTCAAAACAAAACATGTGTTGAGCACTATGTTTATTTTTGAGTATAGCTTGGCGGGTCATAACTTCGAGAGAAAACTTTAAGAACAATTGAAGAATGAAAAGAATCCTTGATGAACCACCATGTAGAGCCTCCATGAAGAACTCCGGTAATAAAAGGATGATAGAAACAAAGAGAAGTTGAAAACACAGGGTGAAGCCTTGCGATGATTTAGAAGGAGCTTCGTGATGATATAATGCGGAAAACTAGAGATGGTATTGATGGAACCACCGGTGGGATTGAAACAACGAAAGAACGAATAAATTGGTATGATAATGAAGGAAGAGAAATCTTGAACGAACCACCGTAAGAATTGAAAATTAAAGTAGCAAAGGCACAAATCACCGGGAAGAATTGGAAAACGAATGAAGATACTTGAGGGGATTTAGATACATGAGAACGAAGAGATCATGAACTGATTAGAGGGTATTTGAAGGATGCACCAATAAGATTTGGAGAACGATAGCTACACGCTAAGAATGAAGAATTATGACATGATGGCCTTCGGAGGAAAGAAATAGAAACAACTCATGAAATACTCCGGATGGGTGAAAAGAATTCTCACAATCGAAAGCAATTATGAGAGGATGGCATCACGCTAGAACCGTGAATCTTGAAGAGAATGGAGCAAGATTTAAGAAAAATCCTTCTTCAGTCTTCAAATGTTGAGAATGAAGATGAGAACCACCATGAATTGTTGAGATACTCCGGAATGAAGAGCAGAAAGGTTGAACCAGCAATGAAAAGAATATGAAAGCGAACTTGGAGAATACATTTGACTGTTGAGAAATCATTCTTATGTCAAACTTGGAAATGAATTTGCGAATGGCTCCTGATAATTAGAAGAGTCAGGTAAGATCCTGGAAAAAGACCTATGGGTTAGGGCCCACTAAAAGATACACCATTGAACGATTGATTGAAAAGGGGGATTGCGCCGGTTGAATTAAATGGCTTGAATGAGATAACAATCTCCAAATAGATTGAACGGATTAAGAATGGAAACACAGATCTTCTGAGATATCTTCAACACTCCGGAACAAATGAATAGCAAAAGGTGAGTGATTGAGTGGTGCACCAGCATGGGAAACATTCGAAAGGAGCAAAGGATATGATCAAGAAAGCTTGAATTGAATCCACCGGAGAAGAATACGAGAATGAAGAATAATAAACTAGAAACTCCTGACCATCTTCATGATAATCACCGAGTAAGAACATTGATTGAAAAGAATGAAGTGACTTCACATGAATAAAATGGATACTTCAGAAATCGGATTCCTTGAAGGAAAAGGGGTGGGAGGGCGGGTAAACGAAGGAAACTCGCGGTAGATTGAATGAATACCATTGAGAAAAGTTAGAATTGATCTTGCGGATGTTGAAATGATTGGATCCACTTGAAGAGAAGCACGCCTATAGGAAAAAATTGACATGACAATCTCGATGATCAAGAAGGATTAGTATTCACATAGCAATATGAGAGCACCATTTAGGAAATGTACGGATTCAACATTTGACTTCGAAGCAACTCGAATACCACAAATAAAACAAAACAAAGGATTTGGCTTGCAGAATAAGCCGAAACAAACATATGATAGAGATTTCGTCCGAAGTTTTCGTGGTGGGGCCCACACGGGCTCGATCGTACAGCACCATCATGTACAAGGCAGTGCACATGACATACAAAGCGTCCCCGAACCAGCATAGCCAAGGGTTCTTTAAGACACAACGAGACCACTGTAAAAACGACCGTGGATAGGCGGACCACTGGACGTCGAACCCCAATCTCATATCATGCATCTGTCGGAAAGAAAAAAACTAGAGCTACTTGAATTCCCACCTATAAAACTCCTGAAACTTTCTGGTTATGCAATCTGGTATTGGGGATACAGGGGAAGCAATATATATCTCACCCAAAACTAACAATCCCTACATCCAAGCTGTATCCATCCGTCAACACATAACCAAGAAACCTTCGGAAATCGTGTACCTCAACCTTCGAAAAGCATCCGTTATACAAGCTATGGCAATACTCCCGAACTCCTGCCCCAGTACTGGGTGGCGTCAAGGTTATCTCACCAACAACTGCATAAAAGAGATTTTCAATGTCGGCAAAACTCAGGTATTCCAGAACTGCAATGATAAAATTATGACGACAACACCTCGGAGCTCAACTCCCCGGGACAATACCAAAACCCCTAAATGTCAAGAGGCACCAAGAACAATGTTCTCGTCATAAGAATATCGGAAGGATCCCAAGATACCCGCGTGATTCTAAAAAAAATTAGTGAAATTTGAGGCGAGGAAAGACAAAACATCTACGTCAGGAGACCTCACCAGAGCGACGAAGGGACTGAGGAGTAAAAAGAATCCTACTCTCCGATATATATAATCCTAAGACTCAAAACATTTTTGTTCTAGACTCAACAACGTCGGCGATTCGATCAAGCAGGGGGCTCCAAAGTCGGGGATGGCTCTGATTACCAACTTGAAACACCCACGATGCGGCTATATCTCCCACGTGTCAAAGCACGACTTAGAGGCATAACCGCATTGTGGTTTTGTCGCAAGAAGGGTCATCTTCACACAATCCCATGTAATGAACAAGACTGGGATAAAGAGTTGGCTTACAATCGCCACTTTACACAATGAACATATAATAAAATCGTACATCAATCAGAGTACACACATAGTCCGACTACGGACGAAGCCAAAAGAAAAGAAGATAACCCAACTGCTAGATCCCCGATCGTCCCAACTGGGCTCCACTACTGATCAACATGAAACGATACATAGCAACGACCAAGATCTTCGTTGAGCTCCCATCTAAGCTCGGTTGCATCACCTGCACTAGTATCATCGGCACCTCCAACTGTTGTGATAGTATCTGGTGAGTCACGAGGACTTAGCAATCTCAAAACCCGCGAGATCAAGACTATTTAAGCTTTTGGGAAAGGAAGGGGTAAAGTGGTGAGGTTGCAGCAGCGACTAAGCATATATGGTGCCTAACATACGCAAATAAGAGCTAGAAGAGAAGCAACTAAGCATATATTGTGATATCCCAACATAATCCTATCCAACATGGAGCAATCTTCAACTTCACCTGCAACTAACAACGCTCTAAGAATGGCTGAGCAAAGCGGTAACATAGCCAAGCAACGGTTTGCTAGGAAGGGTGAAAAAGGTTAGAGTCTGGCATGGCAATTTGGGAGGCTTGAAGAGAAAGTGATAGGTAGCGCAGCATAGCAATAGAACGAAGCAACTAGCAAGCAAAGATGGAAGTGATATCAAGGGTAATGGTCATCTTGCCTGAGATCCCGCAAGGAAGAAGAACGAGTCCATCAAGAAGACAAATGGACGTAGTCGAACGAATCCTCAGAACTTCGGAACGAAAACGAAGCTAACGAGAGAAGCAAACCAGAAAGAAGCAAACAACATGGTAAACACACAAGCATAATCATGGCATGATGCACAAAGAAGTATGATGCATGTCCGGTTTTAAAGAGGCATGGCATGGAAAAGTGCAACAAACAATACTACAAATTAAGTGGAGCTCAATATGCAACGAGTTGCATATTGACGGAACACCACATCAATTATTTAGTTTCTCTCTCGGTTATGTACACAACAATATTAAATGTGGTTAAACATGGCAAGAGGTGAAGCATAATTAAACTACCTATCTAGGCAAGTTTAAGTGAGGCCGGAAACAACAAATAACAATTCCGGAAATCCCCATATGCCATTTAGCAATTTAATGCAAACACATTTTTAACCATTTAAATGTTGTTAACATGATGCGGATGACATAATCAAGGTTTATGCAATTTTTATGAAAATGTTGACATCTAATATGATAGGGAGCATTTGGTCACCATGGCGGAACAAAAGGGGTGCCACGGCAACGAATCCGAAAATGATGCCACGACAACATATCGGTCCCGGTAACTTGAGTGAGATACCAATGTAAAAGAAAGTGTGGATGAGCGTGTCACGCAAGGATGGTGGGGTGCTCCCGGATTCCGGGTTCCCACGGGAAGGCGGCATGGCAAACGAGGAACATGCAAAGACCTCTCTCGGACACGGTGCAAACACGAGCATCTCATACAACACACATGCATTCGTTCGCGGGCGTCGTCTCGGGTTTATACCTTCAAAGCATGCATTTCGGAGCGGGTCGAGTTCGTCGAGGGAAGTAGTGGTACACGGGCCATAGTGGAAGTAGTCGTTCTCGCGATTTTAGTGAAAGTAGTGGTACACATTCATTTTTGGAGAGGTACTTGTCGGTCCGGTCTTGGCGGTGTAGATGTACACGTTGTCAGGGTACTTGTCACATCACCAGGTGTAGTCGTACACGGGTCCTTGTCTTCATGGTACTTGGCGTCCTCTCGGCCTTGACAGTGAAGAAATGAAACACGGTGGTCGTGGTACTTAGCGTCCAGTGCAGCAACCTCGCGATGCACCGTTACCGTGGTGGTCTTGGAGGTTCGTGACCGAGGCATGGAGAAGGAGTTGCAGGTGGGAGTGACTAGAGATGGCAGATGCAGGGGGCTCAGGGCGAGAGGAGGAGATAGAGGCGCGGGCTCCTCAAGCCATGGGGATGGCCCAAAACAGGCTGCTGCAGGAGGCTGAGGGGAGCGGCGGGGTCTTGGATGGCGACGCGGGACCTGACGGTGACTTGGCCAGGGTGCCGGGGCCGCCGGAGTTGGCCGAGCTCGGGGACGAGCTCCTGGCTAGCAAGGGGAGCGAGGAGCACGGAGCGGCAGCCAACAGCGGCTCCGGTGGCCGGTGGACGGAGCTCCAGGAGAGGTGGAGAAGTGGTGGCGTGGGCGAGGTGACATGGCGAGGCGATGACGCAGAAGATGGTGCGACGGGCGACAGAGGAGGAGGCCGCATGTGGCCGGGTCCCGAGGCGGTGGTGCTGGCCATGCTGCCAGTGCACAGGGACAGGCGCGGCTCCGAACGGCGACGGGGTGGAGGAGGCGGAGGGGTCGAGCGAGGGAGATGGCAGCGCGAGGGAAGAGATGGGGATCAGGCGCTGGGTTTGGGCGATGCGTGTGCGTGGCGGCACTCAGAGGGAGCGAGGGGAGGAAGAGAGTGAACAGAGGGGATCGGGCTAGGGTTAATAGATTTAGGTGGGTTGGCTGGGCTAATGGGCCAGGAGGACTGCGAGGAAGTAGGCCGGCCCGGCTGCTGGGCTCTCCTCTCTCTCTCTCAAAAGGAAAAAAACAAAACAGAGATAAGAAATAAAGGAAAGAGAGGGTTAGGGAAAGAATTTGGACATGGGGATTATTTTCCCGGACTCACAAAAATGTGAGGAATTTGACAAAAATAGACTGAGGATTTTTTTAGAGGAAGTAGAATCCACACCTGTTGGATTTAACTCGGACAAGTTTGATTTTGAAACCCATTCGAATGAACTCCAAATGGGTTGAAATTATAAGGGGTGACCCTACAAACCAGATGTGATTTATGGGCAGATTTGGAACATTTATGGGGAAGTAAAATTGCAACTCAATTTTACTAAAAGGTCAAAAAGGAAGGATAGAAGGTTGAGTCGGATAAAAGAAGAGGTTAAGAATAATGCAAATGTGTTATGGCTGATTTCCAGTTAATAGAATATTTATTATAGCTCCCTAATAATATTGGGAGTATATGTTCTAAAGAGAAATCACCATTTTGAATATCCCTCAATTTAAATGGACCGAGGATCCATACAATTTATTTAGATGAGTTGCAAAAATTAATGATATGATGGCATGATGACATGATGCAATGCAAGAGATGGCATGATGAATGCACAAACAAAACAAATCACACGACAAAACTCGGAATAGTTGGAAGTCTTCTGGAGCGTCGGTATCGGGGCGTTACACTAGTTGCTATTTTGGGCAGATTATTGTTATATCTTGTTTCATGTGTATCTGTTGAACCGTTGCTCCGTTTTGAGTGTGCTCTATATGAAACTTGCTTGATTTTGCATGTAGTTTCATATTATCATGGTTGATCCTTATTTTGAGAGTGCTTTCTTGATGTTTGTATGCATTTTGCATCTATGCCATGTGTAACTTGTTTTGCTTATATCTTCTAGGCCGTAGCTCTGAACTAAATGAACTTTATATGTAACTTGACTAGAATGTTGTGTAGATCATCTTGGTGCATCTTAACTTGCTATTTAACAACTTGAACATAAGGTTTATCCTGTTCTGGACCAATTTCTAAATTTGCATATGAGGACTTACCGGAATTGTTATATGTTGTTTCCGGCCTCATTTAAACTTGCCTTGATGTGTTGCTCTTGTTTGCATCATCTCCTGCCATGAGTAGCTTCATGTAGTCTTGTCTTGCATGATACTTGGTTGAGCATCATGTCATGTATATGTGTGGTGTGTTTACCATGTTGTGTGCTTCTTCTCGATAGTTCCTGTTTCGTTGTGATCGTGAGGATTCGTTCGTCTACGCTTGGTTCAGCTTCATCCGTCCATCTTCTTCATGGACTCGTTCTTCTTCCTAGCGGGATTTCTGGCAAGATGACCGTCACCTTGGATCTCACTACTATCATTGCTATGCTAGTTGCTTCATTCTAACGCTATGCTGCGCTACCTATCTTTTGCCCTTCAAGCCTCCCAAAATTGCCATGTCAGCCTCTAACCTTTTTCACCTTTCCTAGCAAACCGTTGTTTGGCTATGTTATTGCTTTGCTCAGCCCCTCTTACAGCGTTGTTAGTTGCAGGTGAAGTTGAAGATTGCTCCATGGTAGACAGGATTATGTTGGGATATCACAATATCTCTTATTTAATTATTGCATCTATATACTTGGTAAAGGGTGGAAGACTCGGCCTTATGCCTGGTGTTTTGTTCCACTCTTGCCGCCCTAGTTTCCGTCATACCAGTGTTATGTTCCTTGATTTTGCGTTCCTTACGCGGTTGGGTGATTTATGGGACCCCCTTGACAATTTGCTTTGAATAAAACTCCTCGAGCAAGGCTCAACCTTGGTTTTACCATTTGCCTCACCACCACCTACTTTTCCCTTGGGAGTCGCGCTCTCGAGGGTCATCTTTATCTAGCCCCCCCGGGCCAGTGCTTCTCTAAGTGCTGGTCCGAACCAGAGCCCTTTGCAGTGCCCCCTTAGGGAAACTTGAGGTCTGGTTTTAGTTGTACGGATTGCTCATCCGGTGTTGCCCTGAGAACGAGATATGTGCAGCTCCTATTGGGATGTCAGCGCATCGGGCGGTCTTGCTGGACTTGTTTTACCATTGTCGAAATGTCTTGTAAACCGGGATTCCGAGACTGATCGGGTCTTCCTGGGAGAAGGAATATCCTTCGTTGACCATGAGAGCTTGTGATGGTCTAAGTTGGGACACCCCTGCAGGGTATAAACTTTCAAGAGCCGTGCCCGCGGCTATGTGGCAGATGGGAATTTGTTAATGTCTGGTTGTAGATAACTTGACACTTGACTTAATTAAAACGCATCAACCGCGTGTGTAGCCGTGATGGTCTCTTTTCGGCGGAGTCCGGGAAGTGAACACGGTTTCTGGGTTATGTTTGACGTAAGTAGGAGTTCGGGATCACTTCTTGATCATTGCTAGCTTCACGGCCGTTCCTTTTTATTCTCTTCTCGCTCTTGTTTGCGTATGTTTAGCCACCATATATGCTTAGTCGCTGCTGCAACCTCACCACTTTACCCCTTCCTTTCCCATTAAGCTTTGCTAGTCTTGATACCCATGGTAATGGGATTGCTGAGTCCTCGTGGCTCACAGTTTACTACAACAACAGTTGCAGGTGCAGGTTATGCGATGATCATGACGTGAGAGCGATGTTACTTGTTTGGGAGTTCTTCTTATGCTTCTTCTTCGATCAAGGGATAGGTTCCAGGTCGGCAGCCTGGGCTAGCAGGGTGGATGTCGTTTGAGCTTCTGTTTGTGTTTCATCCGTAGTCGGATGTTGATATTGTGTATGATGTATTGTTGTATTCGTGTGGCATTGTATGGCTCTTGTATGTATCCCCATCTTTTATGTAATGTTGATGTAATGATATCCACCTTGCAAAAGCGTATCAATATGCGGTTCTATCCTTGGTGGGACCTTCGAGTCTCTTTAGGATAGTATCGCATATTGGGCGTGACAAAAGAATGGAAATGGAAATGGAAGCTCTGGGAAGAAGCCCAACCCTTTCAACAGGGGACAAGTGAACCACGTTAGCATGGAGGAGGTTGAAGTGCAGCCAAATGCAGTAATATGTAAGTTTTTGGTTAAGTCATTTACTGCAATCGTTCTTTTTTATACTGGTGCATCACATTCATACATATCAAAGGGATTTGTGGATAAGTTTAACCTGCCAACCCAAGCCCTTAGGTCACCCATGTTAGTAACCTCGCCAGGAGCAGAGTATATGGCTAGCCTATGGTGTGATCGATTACCATTAAGGATTGGTAACTACGTGTTCCCCTCACAACTAATAGTATTGGAGTCACAAGGAAAGGATGTGATATTAGGCATGGATTGGTTATCAAAGTATGGAGAGAACGTTGACTGTGCTAGTAAGTCGATTTTACTCACCACCCCAGAAGGAAGAAGGATTAAGTATGTATCCCGGCATGTGCCGAAGAGGACTCAAGTGAATTCCTTATCAGGAGTTGTACAAGAGGAAGTACCAGTGGTGAAGGATTTCCCTGATGTATTTCCAGAGGAGTTTCCAGGCATGCCACCGGATAGAGACATTGAGGTTTTGATTGAGCTTTTGCCAGGCACAGGGCCAATGTAACGCCCCAAATCCGATGCGCCAGGTGTCATCCAGTTATTCACCGTCGTTGCCATGTCATTTGCTTGCGTGTTGCACTTTGCCATGTCATCATCTGCATGTCATCTGCATGTTTTTCAAAACTTGCATCCGTCCGGGTCCTCCCAGTTCTCTCCGTTCTCCGTTCGGAGTCCACACCACACTCACACGCGCCCATGGCACCCCGAAATATTATTTTCAATAAGTGGCATAAAAATGTTCTCGGAATGGGGCGAAAGTTGGCGTGCAGTCTTATTATAGGGTAGGTAGGCCGCCTACCAATTTTCATCGCATTCGGAGTCCGTTTGATAGCCCAATTGTTAAACATATAGCGGTACCGCTGCCGGTACCTTCGTCAGACGTTTCGTTCTCCGAAACTACTGCCGGGCTGCACTTCTCTTCTCTCCCCTCAGCCCAAGCTCTCTCTTCACAACCCACTAATCACTCCTAGGCACAGCCTAACCCCCTCGCGTCCGGAACCGTCCGATCGAGATCAGAGGGCTCCAAAACCCCCCCTAAACCCCTAACCCTAGCCCCCTTCCACATATATGCACCCCCATGCCAAATTTGCTAACCCTACCCTTCCCCTACCTCCCGCCGCAGCCACCTACCTACATCCTCAAATTCCAAGCCGGTCCTCTCCCCCGCCGCCACTTGTCACCGCCACCTCACCTGCACCGCCGCCCTCCACCTCCTCCCGCCACTTGGCGCGCCCGGAATGGCCAGCCGCCGCCAGCCTCTCGCCCTCACCCAACCAGCTCTCTCCACGTCGCCCCCCGCATAGCCACCTGTCCCCGCGCCTTCCCCACCACCTTTGGCCCGTGAAGCCCATCTGGGGCCCGCCCGGGCCCAGATCCCCTCCGCCGCCCCGGCGCACTGGCCCGCTCCGTCGTCACCTGACCTTGCCGGTGCACCTCCGCCGCTGCCCGCTCATCGCCGGAGCACGCCGCCCCTGCCAGATCCGCCCGGATCCGGCCGGCCCCGACCCCCTAGCACCACGTGCGCCCGCTCCATCCCCTCCCCGCGCCTCACCGGCCGCCGCCCCGTCGCCTGTAGCCTTCCCCTCACTGGCGCTGGGAGCTCCGCCGCCCTGCAGCCTTCTCCTCACCCGGGCCGCCTCACCTCCACGAGAGATGCGCCGCTTCGGCCTCGGGCTTGCTGGAGTGCGCCGCCCGGCCACGCCACCGCACACCATCCGCCGCTGAACCCCGCCTCCCAGCATCGCCGAGCTCGCCGGCGCGCAGCTTCGGCCATGGCCTCCTCCAGCCCGTGCCCGGATCCCGCCGTCCCTGGATCCCGCCATCCACCAAACCAAACGGCCTCCCCGTCTCGGATCTCATCGTCCCCGCACCTCTCTGTCCCGATTCGCCCGAGGGTATATTTTTTGGCCAAGAAAGTCCCTGGTTTTTAACGATATGTGCTCATGTTTGTCATGCCATAACTTGATGCTCGGTGCTCCATTTTGCCTGCATGATATATCAAAATGTTAATCTCAGATTGCCCTTCATGATGGAGTAGGTTGCATTAATGTTAGGATTCATTTTAGTGCCTTAACCTTCATTGCAAAACTGCTATGTGATATGAACTGTTGGAATCTGCTGATAGGTAACATTATTTGTGCATCTTGTGAGTGCCACAACTTTGTCCCTGTTGATGCTATGATGGTGATCTTGATATACACATGTTCTTCTCTTCATGCTATACATGTTGGTGTGTTTTGCATTCATGTTAGGGTGCATCTTGACATATTAATCCCTGTTGCAAAAGTGCATGTTGTTGTTAACTGCTGAAAACTGTTATAACTTGTTGTTTTGTCATTTTTTTGGTGCATTTTGTGTGTGCATCCTATGAGCATGATGTCTATATGTTTTAGGAGAATTTTTATGCAATCGTTACAGGGGTGCAATCCATGTATTTTTATATGCCCTGTAGTGAGTGTATAAAGCTTGTGAAGTGGGCTACTTGCTGTTAATGTTCTGTCAATGCTGAAACTGCTATATCATGTTGTCATGTTTGCTTGGTGCTACCAATTAATCCATGCATAAACTGGAGATGCTCAGTTGAGATGTTTTGTCTTTTATGTTATGCTCTATCATGAAATGCCTCTTGATGCCTCATATATTTCTTGTAGCATATGTTTTCATTGCCATGAACATGCTTATATAATGTTCCACATTTCTGTTAACTTTATGATGCATTGTTGTGAGCTTATTATTGAGTGATCCATGCCTCTTTTGGAGATACTACAATTAAATGTTTGTATTATGCTATGGGTACTATGTTTACATGCCAAGTTTGCTAATTTTGGATATCATATGTCTCTATTTCATACGTGCAAACATGCTATCATAATGTTGCTATTTCACACTTGCTGAAACTGTTTCAACATTCAATCTTGTTTTGTTGGTTCCTACTAATCCATGGGTCATATGTATATGATGTCTTGATGTTATTTGCTCTTTGTTATGTGTACTTTGATGCCATGCCCTTGGTTGGTAGATATAGTTGTTGTGGCATCTTTGTTTCATGCCTCCAACATGCCATCATATTAACTCTGCTCATGTATATGCTCCTGTGTTATAAAGTTGCTTTTTGCATTGATCATATTGGTTTAATCTTGATGCCTATGAACCTGACCCTTAATGATATTTGAAATATGTTATCTGTACATGAAGTGCATGTCAAGTTTATGCTCATATGCTTCCAGTAGCATGTTGTTTTGCTGATTGCAAAGTGCCTACTTGCTGTTTTGGGCAGATTGATGCTATAACTTGTTTGGAGTGTGTGTTGCACCGTTGCTCCGTCTTGAGCATTATCTATATGAAACTTGCTTAGAATTGCATGTAGTTTCATAATGTCATGTTGAATCCTTGTGTTGAGAGTGTTTGCTTGATGTTTGAATGCATTTTGCATCAATGCCATGTTTGACTTATTTTGCTCCTATCTTCTAGGCTGTAGCTCCAAATTACATGAACTTTATATGTAACTTGACTAGAATCTTGTGTAGATAATCTCGGTGCATCTTAACTCGCTGCTTAACAACTTCAACTTAATGTTTGTTCAGATCTGGACCAATTTCGAATTTGCATACGAGAACTTACTGGATTTGTTATAGGTTGTTTCCAGCCTCATTTAAACTTGCTTTGATGTGTTGTTCTTGTATGCATCATCTCTTGCCATGAGTAGAATCATATAGCCTTTGTCCTGCATCATGCCCGGTTGTGCATCATGACATGTTTATGTGTTCTGTGTTTACCGTGGTGTTTGCTTCTTTCTGGTTGTGCTTCTTCTTGATAGTTGCTGTTTCGTTGCGATTGTGAGGATTCGTTTGACTATGCTTGGTTCGTCTTCATCCGTTTGTCTTCTTCATGGACTCATTCTTCTTCCTAGCGGGATTTCAGGCAAGATGACTGTTACCCTGGATCTCACTACTATCATCGCTATGCTAGTTGCTTCATTCTATCGCTATGTTGCGCTACCTATCACTTGTTTATCAAGCCTCCCAAATTACCATGTCAGCCTCTAACCTTTTCACCCTTCCTAGCAAACCGTTGCTTTGATATGTTACCGCTTTGCTCAGCCCCTATTATGGTGTTGTTAGTTGCAGGTGAAGTTGAAGATTGCTCCATGATGGACAGGATTATTTTGGGATATCACAATATCTCTTATTTAATTAATACATCTATATACTTGGTAAAGTGTGGAAGGCTCGGCCTTATGCCTGGTGTTTTGTTCCACTCTTGCCGCCTTAGTTTCCATCATATCGGTGTTATGTTCCATGATTTTGTGTTCCTTATGCGGCCGGGTGTATGGGAACCCCTTGACAGTTTGCTTTGAATAAAACTCCTACAGCAAGGCCCAACTTTGGTTTTACATTTTCCTAACAACCTATTACCTTTCCCTTGGGAGTAATTAACCCGAGAGTCATCTTTATTTTAACCCCCCCCCCTCCCGGCCAGTTCTTCTCTAAGTGTTGGTCCAAACCGAGCAGCCTGCAAGGCCACCTCGGGGAACTTGAGGGTTGGTTTTACTCGTAGCTTGTCTCATCCATTGTGCCCTGAGAATGAGATATGTGCAGCTCCTATTGGGATTTGTCGGCACATTCAGGCGGTCTTCCTAGTCTTGTTTTACCATTGCCGAAATGACTTGCAACCGGGATTCTAAGACTGATCTGGTCTTCCCAGGAGAAGGAATATCCTTCATTGGTTGTGAGAGCTTATAATGGGCTAAGTTGGGACTCCTCTGCAGGGTTTTAAACTTTAGAAAGTCATGCCCGCGGTTATGTGGCAGATGGGAATTTTTTAATATCCGGTTGTAGAGAACTTGACACCAGATTCGATTTAAAATACCCAACTGTGTGTGTAACCATGATGGTCTCTTTTTGAGTGGGTCGAGAAGTGAACACGGTTTGTGTTATGTATGAACGTAAGTAGTTTCAAGATCACTTCTCGATCACTTCTAGCTTCTCGACCGTTGCATTGCTTCTCTTCTCGCTCTTATTTGCGTATGTTAGCCACCATATATGCTTAGTCGTTGCTGCATCCTCACCACTATCCATTCCATTCCCTTTAAGCTTTGCTAGTCTTGATACCCATGGTAATGGGATTGCTGAGTCCTCGTGACTCACAGATTACTACAACAACAGTTGCAGGTACAGGTTTTGCGATGATCATGATGCGAGAGCGATGTTTGCTTGTTTTGGAGTTCTTCTTCTGCTTCTTCTTCGATCAGGGGATAGGTTCCAGGTCGGCAGCCTGGGCTAGCAGGTTGGATGTCGTTTGAGATTCTGTTTGTGTTTCATCCGTAGTCAGATGGTGCTCTTATGTGTGATGATGTTGTATTCGTGTGGCATTGTATGCCTCTTGTGGTATCCCCAACTATTTTGTAATGGTACGATGTAATGATATCCACCTTGCAAAAGCGTCTCCAATATGCGCTTCTATCCTTGGTGGGACCTTCGAGTTCCTTTAGGATAGGGTCACATATTGGGCGTGACAAGTTGGTATCAGAGCCTCGACCGACCATAGGAGCCCCCTTGATTGTTCTTAGCATAGTCGTTGTTGAGTCTAGAAGAAAACTATTTCTGAGTCTAGTTATATCGGAGAGTAGGAATTCTTTTTACTCCTCAGCCTCTTCGTCGCTCTGGTGAGGAATCTTGACGTAGGTGTTTTGAGTTACTCCCCTTCCCCTTCAATTTTTTCTTTTGGATCACGCGGTTGGTTCTTCGATCATTGGTTCTCAGCTCTTTTCATGCGGTGCATTTCTCGTCAAGTTGATTCGACCCTCTTTGTTTTTGCAAGACCAATCCTCAGCTCTTTCTCGGGCGGGGAAGCAACGTCGTCTGAAGAGAGACAATGTCGTTCTCAGTTGTTTTCTTTTCCCACCCGCCCACTCCTTTTTCTTCTTGGAGCCGGAGTCCTTAATTGAGTATCCATCCTACTCATGCAAAGTCTTTGCATTCTTTCCTCAATTATTTCAATCGGTGTTTCTCTTCAAGTTATTCGTTGATTTCCCCTTCCAAGTTGCCTTTGTTTTTCTGCCCTCCCACCCTCTTCTTCCCGGAGCCTGAGTCTCTTTCGAGCATCAATTTCATTCGTGTGGAGCCTCTTCAGTCTTTTCCTCAATCATTTCAATCATGAATTCTTGTCAAGCTCATCACTGATTCGTCCTATTTTCTTTCCGGTGGATTCAATTCAAGTTTTTCGGGTTGATCATATTCTTTTCCTTGAATCAAGTGTTTTCCCTGCTCGTTCGTCTCTCGCCAGTTTATTATTCCGGAGTTCGGAAGACATCTCAGGAGATTCGTCTATGTTCCAATTAATTCAAGGTTATCACCTCATTCAAATATTTCAATTGTTCCGGTGCATCATCTATCTGTTCAATAATCCTTTTTCAACAGTGCTTTCTCTTCAGTGGGCCCTAACCCACAAGTCTTTTCCCAGGATCTTACCTGACTCTTCTAATTATTCCGGAGCCATTCTCAAATTCTTTTGAAGTGTGACACAAGAATGGATTCCATCAGTCACATGCCTTCTCCAAGACTGCTTTCAAATTCTTTTCATTGTTGGATCAACCACTTTGCTTTTCATTCTCCCGGAGTATCTCAGTAATTTTAGTGGTGTTTCTCGTCGTTAGTTGAAGATCGAAGAAGAGTTTTTCCTCTAAATCTTGGCCGTTCTCTCAAAGATTTGTGGTTCTAGCTTCATGTTATCCTCTCGAATTATTCCATTTGTCCGATATTCTTTTCTTACCTATTCGGGGTACGTCAGGAGTAGTTTTTCCGTTTCTTTTCGCCAGAGGCCATCATTCCAGCTACCGTATCCAATTATCCCGGTGCTTCATTCAAGTGTTCCTTAATCAGCTCGAGTTCTTCCTGTTCTCTTGTATCTTAATCCACTTAGAGCATATTTGTTCTTATAATTCATCCCGGTGATTCATTCCCTTTCAGCAGTCATTTTTGAATTCTTACGGTGGTTCCTTCATACTCCTTTTGCTTTGTTATCATATCAATTCATTCGTTCTTTCCAATCCTACCGGTGGTTCATGAAGACCTTCTCAAGTTTACGATATGTCATTTCTCAATGCTTTTCAAGAGGAATAAGTAGTATGCAAAATCCGTTGCTTGTCATCAATTTTATTTGTTGAAGGATAAGCATACAATAAATCTTATTCTTATTTCCTCGAAGTGGTTAACCCCTTCTTTCGGAGTTTGTTCTTGATGAATAAATTCTAGTTCCAAGTGTTTTCATCTTTTCTTTTCCGGAATTCAAATTTCCTCGGCCATTTCGTTGAAACCTCCATCTATCACCGCAAGGCTTAATCTTATTCTTTCATCCTTCATTCTAGCTCATCATCCTTTTTTTACTCGAGTTCTTCATGGTGTTTGTTCATCATTTAGTTCATTCTTCAATAGTTCATCAAGATTATGGTGGAGAAGTCCAAGTATCTTTTCTTCTCGCATCTCGAAGTACAAATAATTCTCCGTTTTCTTCTGAATTGGAGTTTTGCATTTCTTCGTTCTTCTCAGCTATTCAGACATAGGTTGTGGTATAATTTCACCTCAAGTTTTGAGTTGTTTTTGATAAGTCCACAACAAGCTTATTCTCTCATTGTTGATTTTCTCAACAACTCCGTTCGATCCTTCCTTCTAAGTTCTTTTCATTCCATTCTTTCAATTCTTCCAGAGGCATTGCGTTGTTCATCTCATCAAGTGTCATCCCATCTTGTGAAGTTCTTGTTCTAATCCTTTCTTTTTCAGCCGGAGTGCTGCCGGAATTCTTTCATTCTTATTCCTTTTCTATCTTGTTCTAGCCGGAGTGGTTTCAGAGTCTAGCTTGTTTCTTGAGCTTTTCATTCTCGTTATATTCGTCATTCCTCTTTTCTACTGACTGCTCTCGACCTTGTTCTTTTTTCTCTTGCGTTCTTACTTCACCTTGTCCTCTTTCTCTTCCGTCTCATTTCTAGGATCTCGGAACGAGATCTCTTGTTAGTGGAGGAGAGTTGTAACGCCCCGAATCCGATGCGGCAGGTGTCATCCAGTTATTCGCCGTCGTTGCAATGTCATTTGCTTGTGTGTTGCACTTTGCCATGTCATCATCTGCATTTCATCTGCATATTTTTCAAAACTTGCATCTGTTCGGGTCCTCCCAGTTCTCTCCATTGTCCGTTCGGAGTCCAGACCACACTCGCATGCGCCCACGGCACCCCAAAATATTATTTTTAATAAGTGGCATAAAAATGTTCTCGGAATAGGGTGAAAATTGGCATGCGGTCTTATTATAGGGTAGGTAGGCCGCCTGCCAAGTTTCATCGCATTCAGAGATGTTTGATAGCCCAATCGTTAGACATATAGCGGTACCGCTGCCGGTACCTTCATCGGATGTTTCGGTCTCTGAAACTGCCGCCGGGCTGCACTTCTCTTCTCTCCACTCAGCCCAAGCCCTCTCTTCACAGCCTACTAATCCCTCCTACGCCCAACCTAACCCCCCTCGCATCCGGAACCGTCCGATCGAGACTGGAGGGCTCCAAAACCCCCCTAAACCCCCTAACCCTAGCCCCCTTCCTATATATACACCCCCATGCCAAATTTGGCTAACCCTACCCTTCCCCTACCTCCTGCTGCAGCCACCTACCTACCTCCTCAAATTCCGTGCTGGCCCTCTCCCTCGCCGCCACTTGTCACCGCCACCTCGCCTGCACCGCCGTCCTCCACCTCCTCCCGCCACTTGGTGCGCCCGGAATGGCCAGCCGCCGCCAGCCTCTTGCCCTCGCCCAACCAGCTCTCTCCACGTCGCCCCCCACAGCGCCACCTGTCCCCGTGCCTTTCCCACCGCCGTCGGCCCGCGAAGCCCATTTGGGGCCCGCCCGGGCCCAGATCCCCTCCACCGCCGGGCCCGAGCCGCCCGCGCACCTCCGCCGCTGCCCCCACGCACCGGCCCGCTCCGCCCTCACCGGACCTCACTGGTGCACCTCCGCCGATGCTCGCTCATCGCCGGAGTACGCCGCCCCGGCCAGATCCGCCCGGATCCAGCTGGCCCCGACCCCCTAGCACCGCCGTGCGCCCGCTACAGCGCCTTCCCGCGCGTCGCCGGCCGCCGCCCCGTCGCCCACAGCCTTCCCCTCACCGATGCCGAAGAGCTCCGCCACCCTGCAGCCTTCTCCTCACCCG